>NC_065517.1:39135567-39151083 GCF_006386435.1 Epinephelus moara
ACTGGTATTTTCTCTTTTTGGGACCATCCTCTGTAAACCCTAGAGATGGTTGTGTGTGAAAATCCCAGTAAATACTCAGACCAGCCCGTCTGGCACCAACAACCATGCCACGTTCAAAGTCACTTCAATCACCTTTCTTCATCATTCTGATGCTCAGTTTGAACTTCAGCAGGTCGTCTTCATCATGTCTACATGACTACATTGAGATGCTGCCACGTGATTGGCTGATGAGCTATTAGAGTTAAGGAGCAGTTGAACAGGTGTACCTAATAAAGTGACCGGTGAGTGGAATGCTCCTAAATCCCAAATAATACGACATATCCCACGTCTCAATCAGAAAATGCTTCATTCGGGAAAAGGCCAAATTCAGAATAACCAAACAGAATACACTGTTTACATGACCCATATCAAATTTAATTGGGAAAATGGGAATTGTTGAAAATAAAAGGTACAGGATATTGCCAGCTTTATCCATTAACCAGCAGCTTTAAGACAAAGAAAAGAGAAGAAAGAAAACAGTAAAAGTGAGCTATCTTGCTTATCTTTAGTGCCAAACCCTGTGTGGCCCAGAGGCTCTGCTGTAATTGAAAGACATGAAGCCAAAGCAAGAAAAAGCACTCTGACAACTTAAAGTGAGCGTAATTCCCCTCAGCCTCGGGGTTGTCAATCCAGAGTAAATAACATACAAGTCGTTTTTTTTATACGACTTTACGTCTGTGTCATCGTCTGTGTCTCCTACTATTGTTTGTCTATGAAGATTGCTGAGGAAAGTAAAAGGAGCCCACTGGCAGCAACAAAGCACAACAAGAATGATTAACATAGCTAGCCTTGAGGAAAATATTTTTATGCAATGTATTTAAAGATGTCAGATCCCTCAACAACAAACGCAAATGTCCCCAGAAATAAAAATCACAACCGGTTTCGAACCAAACTGTAAATGCATGTTGTGTGCGCCGGCACAGATCTGTTTATCTGGCACTGCAGCGTTTGTGTTTATGCATCTCTCATGAGAGGCTGTTTTTGTGGTGATGGGTGTTATAAATGATGTTTGCGCTCCAGAGAGCTCACCGCCACGGGGCTGCCAATGATATTCCTGCAGCAGCCTTCAGCAAAGAGCCACAACCACACACACACACACACACACACACACAAATCCAGGTGCACGTCCTCGTCCCCCACATATTTATTCCTGCCATTCCTGCTCCCCTCCCTCTCTGTCACACACACAGACAAACACACCATGACACCATCGCCACTTCCCAGCATGCAGGTGGCCCTAAGTATCAGACCTTGGGAGGTGACAGAGTTATTTACATCAGCCGACACGCTCACACACACACACACACACACACAGCTTCACGGACGCCACATGCCCAAACAGACGACCCCTGCTGCACCCGTTATCTTGTTTAATGTTGTTATAATGATGTCGGTAATAATTTTCTGTGGTAGACGGAGCACAAAGACGGAGAGTTAGAGCCGGAGACATTCTGAGATAGAGATTGTTCAGGTTTTCGTCCTCGGTGACGTGTGTGTCGATGCAGTCAGCAGTGTATTCATGTAAAGTTCCAAGGCCTTCTCTAACTATTTGTTTACTGTCACTGCCTAGCCTTGTAACAGCCCACTGTGGTTATCACTGTGTGTATATTGTGTGTGTGTGTGTTCCTGATAGTCCTGACAAGGAGCTTGCCCGTGTGTGTGTGTGTGTGTGTGTGTGTGTGTGTGTGTGTGTGTGTGAATTAAGAGGCAATTGGATTGCTTGTGTTTATTTCCCCAAAGACACTCACTTCTAAACACAATGCACTCTCTCTCTCTCTCAGCTGCTGTTTGTGTGGGCTGTGGTTGGTGAGTGTGTTGAGGGTGTGTGTGTGTCCTGAATACTTGCGCTTGTTTGTTTGCAGAAGTGGATCGAGGGTTTGAGGTCAGTGATTCACAACTTTAAGGCCAACAACGTCTGTCCAATGACCTGCCTCAAGAAACAGTGAGTGCATTTTACAGCACGCTCACAGCATGTCTTAATGATCTCGTGTTGATCATCTGAAGTTTCAGTTTCAAAGGAATACTTCAGCCCCTGAATGAACATTTGTGTATCAGTTACTCACCCTGTGTTCTGTTGAATTTGTGATTAAAAACTTTGTTTGTCTCACATGCCTCCACAGTGAGCGAAGAATCCAAAAACTGAGATAGTTTACTGATGAATTGAAGTCATAGGAGGCCGCTTAAACTATATCAAAACATCCATTTAAAACTCTCACACAGCTCATGCAGTATAATCCAGGTCTCATTTATCCAGTCGTTCGCAGGTTATCACCCAAACATGTATTTTTTGCTAAAACCGTTGTATTTTATTACAGAATCCATTAAGCCAGACTCCACTGACAAAAACAGTAATTTAACCTTGCTGAACACAGGAGCTGCTGGTCTACTGCTGCCTTGGTCAGATAGTTTGTTTGAGTCATTGTGTGTGTCAAGTACTATTCAGCGGCTGGGATGAGAATCAGCACCTCCTAGTCTGAGGCCATGGTCCTCAGCCGGAAAAGGGTGGATTGCCCATTCCAGGTCGGGGGGGAGGTCCTGCCTCAGGTGGAGGAGTGTAAGTATCTCGGGATTTTGTTCACGAGTGAGGGTAGGATGGAGCGGGAGATTGACAGGCGGACTGGGGCGGCGTCAGAAGTGATGCAGGCACTTAACCGGTCCGTTGTGGTGAAAAGGGAGCTTAGCCAGAAAGTGAAGCTCTCGATTTACCGGTCGATCTACGTTCCAACCCTCACCTATGGTCACGAGCTCTGGGTAGTCACCAAAAGAACGGGATTGCGAGTACAAGCGGCCGAAATGAGTTTCCTCCGCAGGGTGGCTGGGCTCAGCCTTAGAGATAGGGTGAGGAGCTCGGACATCTGGGAGGGACTCGGAGTAGAGCTGCTGCTCCTCCACATCGAGAGGAGCCAGTTGAGGTGGTTCCGGCATCTGGTAAGGATGCCTCCCGGACGCCTCCCTTGGGAGGTGTTTCGGGCATGTCCAACCGGGAGGAGACCTCGGGGCCGCCCCAGGACACGCTGGAGGGATTACATCGCCCGGCTGGCCTGGGAACGCCTCGGGGTTCCCTCGGAAGAGCTGATGGAAGTGGCTGGGGAGAGGACTGTCTGGGCTTCTTTGCTGAGGCTGCTGCCCCCGCGACCCGGACCCGGATAAGCAGAGGACGACGAGTACGAGTACTATTCGGAAGGGATTAGTTTTAGATAGGGATGTGGACTAATGTCAGTTTACCACAGGATGTCTGTAATATAACTGTCCAGTTCGCACGGGACAAGAAATCTCCATAATTCTACCAGAGATGGGAGTGGTAACTCGGTTTGCGCCCTGGCATCACCTCCCTGTCAGCATGTGCATGCTACGTTGCTTCGTGCATCAGCTGAAGGATAATAATAATTAATGATTAGCACAATATGAAATATTGCCCATGATCAGGATTGTGTGTACACAACGATTAGCAATATGGATTTATATTAGGCCGACCTAACACAACCAGAAGTCTTGTGGCTCTGAAAAGTCCTTTCTGACCTTTTTGATTGGTCTCCCATGTAGGGCTATGCGATCATTAGAAGAATGTCCACTATCACGACTGCCGACAACACTGAATGCTTCTTCAAGCACCTCCATCGAAAAAACACGGAAAACTAGTTGTAAACGCGGAAAAACGGTTGTAAACAGGACGTGACGAAATATTTACATTATTTTTCTCCGGACCGTTTTACAGAAGGTAAAAGTCACTGTAATTATTACTGACCTTATCCGTCATGATCAGAGACATGAAGCGTTCGGACGGGACTAAAATCCCTGGTAATAATTACTTTATCCCACGTCTCCACGTTAAACTAATCCCGTCCGAATAGGGCTTTAGAGCCATTTCTAGCAAGCCCTAGTTTCCTATTATTTTTTGAGTCACTTAAATGCACCAGCTGACCTGGCATCTTGGGAACCTTTAATTAAAGGCAGTTGTGTTGACGTGAGTGTGGAGCATGGAAGACGCCACAGGGTTACAGTCTTTAACCGCTTCCTGTTTGGTTAATCTTAGTTTTTATTGTTTGATGAAGTCGTTAAATACCCCGTTGGTTTGAACTTTGTTTTTGTAAAGGCCTGTCTTTTTAGGGGAATGTTTGTTTGGCGATTTTTGTTTTCATTTTTTAAACGCGACAGTCAAGACCATAGTGTCATCCTGCAAATCAATCAGCTCTTAAACCAACCGACGCACCTGGATCATCAAACAGTGAGTAAAACTTAACCAGACGGTGAGTTTAACATATCTCCCATTATAGCGTCTGTGTGTGGCTTTTTTCAACCTGTGTAGAAGCCGCAGTAGTGTCTTTGGTGTTTGAAAGTGTTAAGATTCACCAAAGCCACACAATAACACAAACTACCGTAAAACTCGGAATATAAGTCGCACTGGCATATAAGTCGCAGTCTATTTTTTCAGGTCTCAAACAGGGAAAACAAGGTTTTATATTACTATTTGTTAATAAAAACGTTATACAAGTTATTCCTACACTGTTTCCCTTTATTTTTTATTTGAAACACATTTAAACACAATAACCTCTTAAGCAGCTTTGGTTACTTTTCAACAACATCGGTCAGCTTTCAGTGAAGATGTAGTGTAAAAATAAATAAAATCCTATTGTCTGTCCTGTTTATTGCTTGGGCACTGTTATTTACGTGACAACACCTGAACATAACACACACAGACACACATTGGCTGTTTGTTTCTACCTCTCCCCTCGCTGGAAGTCTCGGACCTCCAGCCGCCCGCCTCCGCCTTGATTAAACGCTGAAAATAAAATAAAAGAGGGAGACAGGTTTTTCCTATTTTATCTTATTTTGTTTTATTTCTCCCTCTCCTCTCGCTAGAAGCGTCGGACCTCCCGCCTCCCGCTCCCGTCTCAAACACGGAGGTCTCCCTCTCCGCAGCTGAGCACCCACGGCGCACGCCCGGCCTGTTAAATAGCCTGTAACCACTGTGTGACACAAACTCAGTGCTTTGGTCATTAAATAATGTCGGGCTCGGTTCGGGTTCGGACAGAAATATGCTGCCCGTGCCGCACTCTAACACACACACACACACAAACACACGTAAAACCGGACATTATCATCAGTTTATAAAAGACCCCCGGACGCCCCGGACGCCCCGGACGCCCCGGACGGGACGTGAAAAGTGGACATGTCTGGGCAAAAGAGGACGTTTGGTCAGCCTAACGTAGCGCCATCTTGTGGGTCAAATTACCTGTGTCAGCATTTACCTTGGTCTATAGGTCGCACCGGTCTATAACCCGCACCCAACTTTTTAGATCAAAAAAAAGGGAAAAAAAGTGCGTCTTATACACCAGGTTTTACGGTAACTGATTGAGGCAGTGGTAGACCAGCAGCTCCTGTGCTCAGCAAGGTAAAATTACTGTTTTTGTCAATGGAGTCTGGCTTTGAAGAGAGGATAGATAAGTTTTACTTTGTTTAGCTTTAAATACGAAAGTTGAGAGTTTGTAGACGGATGTTTTTATATAGTTTTGGTGTAAACATGAACCCATATGACTTTCATCAAGAATTTTCTCTGTTTTTGGATTCTTCGTTCACCTTGGAGGCATTAGAGAAAAGTTTTAATCACAAATTCAACAGAACACAGGGTGAGTAACTGATACACAAACGGTCATTTATGGAGTAAGGTATCCTTTCAGTTTAGTTTGTTTTTCTCAAGTGCATATGTGATAAAATGCTGGTAAGAAATCTGCCTTTTCTCTGATCTGTGCTCATCTGTGTGTTTTATTTAATCCTCTTATTTAGTTGGATGAGAATGTGCTTCCTGACCAATGTGAATGGGAAGATTCCTGTGAGAGGGTAAGAGTTAATTAATGGGCTTTGTGGTCAACCACTGGGTCGTCCCATTTCACTCTGGTTCATCTAAACTATTCCAACTGTCTCTCTCTCCCCTCTCACAGCATTACTCGAACATTCGCGTCAGGAAAGACAGAGAAGGGGATCTTTCAGGCTCTAAAGGATCTTGGCCTTCCCAGTGGAAAGGTCAGACAGCACTGACTGTAGTGGTCAGATGGAGCATATGTGGCACTTTAAAGGGACAGTTCACCCCAAAATCAAAAGATACATATTTTCCCTCTTAGCTGTAGTGCTGTTTATCAGTCTAGATTGTTTTGCTGTGAGTTGCCACGTGTTTTCGGCCGTAGAGATTTCTGCCTTGTCTTCAATATAATGGAACTAGATGGTACTTTAGGACCGTTATGTTTTCAGAATCATGCATCAACTTGGTGCCAAAGTAACGGCTCTTGTGACAGCACCGTCTCCAGCATTCAGCAACTCAAAACTATATAGACTGATAAATATTACCACAGGTAAGAGGAAATACATGTACTTTAGATTTTGGGGTGAACTGTCCCTTTTAAACAGTAGGTTTAAAGCTCTCATGCTAACGAACAGCGGGCTTGTTTACCCTCCACAGAACGATGAGATTGAACATGCAGATTTCACCTTTGACATTTTCTACGCGCTCACACAGAAGATCTGCCCTCGCACAGACATCGAGGAACTCTTCAAGAAGATGTGAGTCTCCTTTACTTTCAACCTGCCTGCTGTTTTTATACCTCCAAATCTATACTAGAACATGATCAATCCTCCAAATAACTTACCAGTAGCACCCTTGTATTGTTTACATGTGCCTAAACAGAACACTGATATATCCTCTGTTAAATATTCCCTGAGTGTGAGCTACTGCATCTGGTTGGAAATAATCAGGACAGTGTTTCTGCGCCTGCTGCACTAACTACGTCTGGACAGCCTAACCTGCTTCCACAGTTCAACATTAATTATGAGTGACGATTAACATGTTAATACTAAACGTGTAACATTTAAGTTTGATCCCTTTTTATAAAGATTGCTTTCTAATTTTAACTGACTGACTGACAGTGTGGATGACTGTGAGAGTGTCTCTCTCTCTTTAAGAAGCGTAACATTTTGTTTTTGTTTTTCTAATTAATTCCTTTGCAGCAATGGGAACAAAAGTGATTATTTAACTGTAGACCAGTTAGTCAGCTTTCTGAATGAAGTAAGCTCTTTATCATTCATTAACTTCTTTGTGTTTTGCTTGCCGTCTCTGCAACCCCCCCCCAACCCCCGACCCTGCCTCTGGGTAGAAGTTGCCCTCCAGTCTGGACTGCACATCAGCCGACGCTCTTTAAAACTCCATTAATGACAACAAAACAGACAAACTATTTAACCTCCAGTCAACCTGCAAGGGCAACTTCCAACCAGCTTCCCCTGTTCTGCATTCCCGCCCTCATCCTGTTCCCCGTGTTCTCCCTACCGCGGCTTGCCTCCTCGTGTCTGATTGGTGTTGCCATGGCAACGGGAGGGTAGAGGTTTCCGTCCTGTTGCTTCCTGCTCGGCTCATCTCGTTTCCTGCTGTCTGTGTTTGCTCCTCTGTGGCCGTGCTCTTCTGTTTGGATGAATACCTGCTTAGTTCCCTCCGCTGTGAAGTCGCCGTGTGTGTGTGCGTGTGTGTGCGTGTGTGTCGCTGCTTCATGCCCAGTCCCTGTGCATCACGTCAAACGAGCCAAAGCTTTGGTTAGATTAATTCCCACCTGGCTTTGTGAGTGGGCACTGGCATTATAATGATGTTTTGATTCTGTTTGTGTTGTTGAAATAGAGCTGTCTTGAACCTCTCCAACACGTACCACTTCCTGCTTTTAAGCAAACACTTGATCACTGCACCTGTTCGTGTGGCGCACAGTTTACTTTGAACATTTTAGAATAAATAAATTTTGCTTCCATCCTGTTTATACCTGAGTGCTCTCCATTTAAAGCCACATAATTATTAAAAGCAGTGTTGATTAACTTGATATGAATCAAAGTTCTTGAAACAAGCACTGTTGGTACCTTTTCCCATGATGCACTGAGTTGGCCCGTGTCCTGTGTGTCAGTGAAAGGTGTTTTTGTAGTAGATCCAGTTTGTTTGGAACAAGCAGACCGTATGTTTGTTGGTTAATCTGTGTGTACCTGTTGCCCTTTAGAACCAGCGTGACCCTCGGTTAAACGAGATCCTGTTCCCGTTCTACGACCCCAAGAGAGCCATGCAGATCATCGAGAAGTACGAGAGAGACGACGAGCTGAAGAAAAAAGGTAGAGGAGAGGCATAGAGGGCGACAGGAGGCAGAGAGATATTTTAGGCTGTGCTGCCATCTGCCTGTGTACTTCTGAGACTACTGTGTGTTACATCAGGTTATTAGCAAAGTGTCAGCCTCTTCCCCTGTTCAGTAACACTTCATATTAAGGTACACATATTCACCATTAACTAGTTTCTTATAGTATGCATGTTAGTATGATATTCGCTCTTTAGTAGTCATTACAAAGAACTAATTAATGCCTTATGCTGCATGGCTATATTCTACAGCTACAAGGCCATTAAGAGTTTTCCCTCAATAAAATCCTAATTACAGCTTATTGATAGGAAGTAAGCCCCAAGCGAGGGAGTTCAAGTATCTCTGGGCTTTCTTCACGAGTGAGGGTAGAATGAAGCGTGAGATTGATCAGTGGTTAGGTGCAGCGTCTGCAGTGATGTGGGCGCTGTGCTGGACTGTCGTGGTGAAGAGGGAGCTGAGCCGGAAGGCAAAGCTTTCGTTTTACTGGTCCATCTACGCCCCAACCCTCACCTATGGTCATGAGCTCTGGGTAGTGATAGAAAGAATGTGATCGCGGATACAAGCAGCTGAAATGAGTTTCCTCTGTGGGGTGTCTGGGCTAAGGAGGGGTAAGGAGGGTAGGGAGCTCGGAGTAGAGCCGCTGCTCCTTCACGTCGAAAGGGGTCAGTTGAGGTGGTTCGGACATCTGATCAGGATCCTCCTGGGCGCCTCCTGTTAGAGGTGTTCTGGGCATGTCCCACTGGTAGGAGGCCCCGGGGCAGACCCAGAACACGCTGGAGGGATTACATATCTCATCTGGCCTGGGAACACTTCAAGGTCTCCCAGGCAGAGCTGGAAAGTGCTGCTAGGGAGAGGGATGTCTTGGGTACCTTACTTAGCCTGCTGCCCCCGCGACTCGGCCCTGGATAAGCGGATGAAAATGGATGGATTGATGGGAAGTAAGGAAGTTGTTGTTCATGAATTATAGTCTTAATATAATTCTCTCAGTGTGAGCCTCATTACGTGTTAGTGCCACAAACACAGTCATTCTCCCTTAATAACACTTAAGAAATAGGATCTTTTCTTATGTAATAAGATGCAAAACTACAAGTGCATTAATAATAATGCATTTTATTTATAGAGCGCTTTTCATGGTACTCAAAGACACTTTACACTAGTTAAAGAATACTGTAAAATACACATGACATCATTCACACATTAAAAGCCGTTTTGAAAAGATGAGTTCTGATGAGAGATTTGAATAGTGTGAGGTTGGTGCAGACTTGAATGTGTCTGGGGAGCGTTCCAGAGGGAGGGGGTGAGTTGTTTGCATCGGTTGTTTGCTGTAATGAATAAGAAATGTGTTTGGGTTAAGAGGTGCCAAACGACTTGTGAATTAGTTATGAGCGAGACTTCATTTTAGAGTGGGGACATTCTCTGAATTCAACTTCGTTTAGTGTTATTTGGGCACTGTAGCTTTTGTAGTTTGTTACACACTGAGCAGATTATGATTACATTCCAATATATGTACAACAACTTTCTTACTATCAACAAGCAGTATTTAGGAGGTTATTGAGGAAAAATTCTAAGTTAATGGCTGAGTAGTTGTAGAATATGGTCATGTAGGATGATGCACAGGCCACGCTGCCCGCATGAGCAGTGCTGCTCCTCAGGCTGCACAACATCTAGAGATTTAGAGTCTCGCACAAAGTTTTCAGCAAATATAAACACTGAAAATGGTCTTTTGCTAATCACGTAGACATCACACCACCTTCCACTATGGTTTTAATGTCTACATGTTTACCTTAACACTTCCTGTTTCAAAATAAAAGCCCTCTGATAATGTTTTTGAGGACAGGAATACAGTAGTCAAATCAGGCAGCTCTGCAGCAGCAACGCTATCTGTGTGAACACCGCACACATGCGACCCACAGTAGTTCAGTGAGGTAAAGCCCTAATAAGTGCTTTATAATGACTAATAAAGAGCCAGTATGCAGCTTACATGGATGCTAAGCAGCTAGTTACTGGTGAATATGTGTACCTCAGTATAAAGTGTTACCCCTGTTCTTATCAAATAGATAACTGGTGTTGCTCACGGAGCCAGCGCATCATCAAACAGTTCAACCTCTAAAAGCTATCAGACATCATTTTGACAAAGAAGCATCCTTATGACAACAGGATCTGCCAACATCTCATTTTCAATCACCTGTAGCCTGCACGTCGCAATTTGAGATGAATAAGATCATATTACTAATTAAATAGTTATTTCAATTATCATGAAAGGCTTCGCAACAAGACTGTTTGCTATACTCAAAATGTTACTACTTATAAGGAAAACTGATAAATATCCACAATGATTTATTTAACTAAGGACTCCAAATGATTTTTATCTGGTTCTCATATTTCAGTCTGAAGCAATAAATGTCTTTTTTAAGAAGTTCATTTTATCAACTTCCACCCACAGGTTTAATGTCCAGTGACGGTTTCTGCCGGTACCTGATGTCAGACGAAAATGCTCCAGTTTTCTTGGACCGGCTGGAGCTGTACCAGGAAATGGACCAGCCGCTGGCCCACTACTTCATCAGCTCCTCCCACAACACGTACCTGACAGGGCGACAGTTCGGAGGGAAGTCTTCTGTAGAGATGTACCGCCAGGTCCTGCTGTCTGGATGCAGGTATGTTAGTGTGTCATGGTCCGTCAAGATGTGATGGTGTGGAAACACATGCATCCCACTGTCTTTATGCAGACACACCCAGTACAAACAGGAAACAGTGAAGCTAAAACTTCTCAAGCTGCGAGGATGATGATTTTTTAAACCCATTGAACCCATTTTTCCATTGGATTTTAGAGAGAATTTTTTACAAATTAATTTATGAATAATGAAGTGTAATGCAAATGCAGGAAATACAAAGCTAATGTTGGGTTATAAACAAACTTCACTACAGTAGCTTGACTTCAACGTCAACACCACTAAATTTGAACTTGGATGACCATGACCTGATCCAGCCAGTGTCCCTGGCTTTGTCATTTGCCACTCTCACATCCTTTTTCAAAGAAATATAAGTGCAGCGGGAGAATAAACACAATGAGGCTGTAAAGATGACTAGTGAGTAGATGAGTTTCTGTGTTCAGCATGATGACATTTATTGTATCTAATAATCTCTGAGTCTCATTTAGCCACTTGTTCAGACACTTAAAGGGGAACTAATGTTTTTTCAACCTGGGCCCTATTTTCCGATCTACTTTTGTCTCAGTGAGTGATAGGATGTTCAGTATGTGACATTTCTCCAGTATGAAGCTAGGGCTGACCTGCCTGCAGCCTGTGAGCACGCACTATATTAAATAATAGGGCACTCAGACAGCGTCAAACAACGTCAAAATACGTCCACTAAAAGTGCATTTTTTTCACACAGATAGGCTCGGATTGTTAGTATAATTATCTGACAACATAACGGAAAGGAGAAATGAACGTCTGTGTTTACCTTTAGCTGGATTCAGACATGTTCCTCTGCCTGTTGCTGCTCCCTCTCTCTCCTCGTCCGCTCTTCAGTTTCAATGAGCTCTGCGTCCGTGTACGTCCGTGTACTCCGTGTTCAAATAAATTCGGACATGTTTGTTGTGGCAAGTCAAAACACTCACTCAGAGAGTGAAAGTCTGGCTCTGAAATCTCACCTCTCGCGAGATTCTTCTTCTTCTTCTTTGGTGTTTTACAGCAGTTGGTCTCGCGAGACTTGAGTTGTTGCAGGAAGTTACCGCTGGAGCGAGTTTACAAATGCAACTGTTTGGAGTAGTCATGGCTGAATTTTTACCCGATTTTGACCAGCTGGATCTGGATGAGCCATTTGAATTTGATGAGCGCCCGTATTTATTTGAACACGGAGTACACGGACGTACACGGACACAGAGCTCATTGAAGAGGGACGAGGAGAGAGAGAGAGCAGGCGGAGAAGTGTTTTGACTTGCCACAACAAATATGTCCGATTTCAGCTAAAGGTAAACACAGACGTTCATTTCTCCTTTCTGTTATGTTGTCAGATAATTATACTAACAATCCGAGCCTATCTGTGTGAAAAAAATGCACTTTGAGTGGACGTATTTTGACGTTGTTTGACGCTGTCTGAGTGCCCTATTACTTAATATAGCGTGTGCTCACGGGCTGCAGGCAGGTCAGCCCTAGCTTCATACTGGAGAAATGTCACATATTGAACATCCTATCACTCATTTAGACAAAAGTAGATCGGAAAATAGGGCCCAGGTTGAAAAAATCGTTAGTTCCCCTTTAAGGCTTAAGGCAAATTTACTGACATATATTTTGCCGTAGAACAAAACGTGTAAATACCTTAAGCTTTACCACAGCCCTTATTTCACGCCTCTTAACCAAAAACCCACTTGCGGTCATTGTGACTTGACCAGTGGACTTCATTACGAGCCAATTGGCTGTTGTAACAGGTGATGTACTCTACGTTCTAAAACCAGCCGCTGGCAATTTGACCACCTGAGTTGCAGATGACATCATCAGCCGGCTTAAGTCGAGCTCAGACCGGCCAGTTCACACCGCTGCAACTTTTAAAATGGTTTTGTCTTGTCACGAATCTTTGGTCTGAACTGGGCTCATTCCTGCAGCACTCTATCATACAATTACATGAACATTATCAGTGGATCCAGTTATGTACAGTGAGTGTGTTTTCCATCCTGTCAGGTGTGTGGAGCTGGACTGCTGGGATGGAAAAGGAGAGGACCAGGAGCCCATTATCACTCATGGCAAGGCCATGTGCACAGACATCCTGTTCAAGGTGAACGCACACACACACAGCACACAAACAGCAACACAGTATCACTGTTCACTACAACAGTTGATTCATTTCTGGGCTGCTTCAATATTGTTGCGTTAGGTTTGGCTGCCCCCCTGTGTTCAGAATATGGTATTGCATATGTCACAGCCTCATCCTCTTCCTCCTCTCATCCACTCCTCTTTGTCTTCTTCCTCCTCTCCCAACAGGATGTTGTCCAAGCCATCAAGGAGACAGCATTTGTGACCTCAGAGTACCCCGTTATTTTGTCTTTTGAAAACCATTGCAGGTGTGTGTGCATCATGATTCTGCTACTGTTAAGAGCTTCTTACAGATACAGTCCATGGACACAATGCATTCACCTTCAGTTCAGTTGTGTAAAAAATGTTAAATTCAATTGCTTGATATTTGTAGACACCCTGATTGTTTCTTTTTTCAATGTGTGTTTGTCACCAGTAAACCGCAGCAGTACAAGATGGCCAAGTATTGTGAGGAGATCTTCGGTGACTTCCTCCTCAAACAGCCTCTGGAAAACTTCCCTGTAAGTGCTCTCTGTGAGTCACACAGTCTCTCAGAGTTGATTGCATGATGATGACGACTTCTCAGTATTTAAATGTGTGATTATTTTCTGTGTGGCAGATTGAATCTGCGCGCCCGTTACCCTCTCCAAATGACCTCAAACGCAAAATCCTCATCAAAAACAAACGCTTGAAACCTGAAGTTGAACAGAGTACGTACATGACTCAGCCTGTTGACTCGTTAAATATCTGTTTATTATGTGGTTTATTGGTTTAATGTGTGTGTGTGTGTGTGTGTTCTACAGAACAGCTAGAGGCCTTTAAGAAACACATGGAGGCAGGAGAGACCAACACCCCCGCCATCATCATGGGAGAAGAGAATGAAGAGGATGCAGAGAACGGTCAGACACACAACAGTCTGTGTAAAGGAGGAAGAGTTTTATGCTGACATGTACACAACACACCTTATCAAAGATCTCTTAAAACACATTTTAATGGCTTTTAATTTGATTTTATAAAGATCACAAAGTTTAAAGAACAAACAAGAAATCCTCAAAAAGCTGCACACAGTGACGTAAGACTGCTCAACAGCTCGCTCACATAAAGACTGGATGCTTTTAGTCACCCAAAAATATTAATGTTTGGTGAAAATCTGTGCTGCAAATTAAATGTGTGTTTTTGTTTGTGTGTGCGCAGGAGAAAAGGACGGTGAGGATAAGGATTTGAATTCAGAAACACCCAGCAGTCTGTCAGAGTCGACCACTGAGAAAGAGCCCAACAGTGTGTCCCAGAGTAACACTGTCAGCTCGACGAAGGAGGAGGAACGCAGCAACAGTATCAAGAAGGTGAGTTGTAAAGACAGTTTGACTCCTGAAGTGCTGAAATAAACCAGTCATGCCTCAGGGTTCCAGTAGATCTCACTGGGCAGACTGGGAAAATGGCCTCAGAGCTGTAAAGGGTTGCTTCCTTTTGTTACCTTACCTAAATATAGAACAGAGAAGTCCCGCAGTGGAAACGTCAATTGACCTATGGCTAAGTCCCGCCCTCAAACGCGATGAACCAATCACAGTGCGTATAGCCATTCCCATACACTGACATTCTCTGCCTGGACGTCCATTGAAATGCATTACAGAAAGTCAGTTTTGTTCGGTTTTCTGAGCTTTTTCTGAGATTTGAAGTTTAAAAATGGTCAAACGGTGTGCATGGGGTACATGTAGGGCTGCAACTAACAACTAATTTGATAATCGATTAATCTGTTGAATATTACTTCGATTAATCGATTATTAATCGGATAAAAAGACAATAACTACATTTCTATCCTTTCCAGTATTTTATTCAAAAAACAGCATACTGGTCTTCTTGTACCATGTTCTTTCAAACAACTTGCCAAATAAAACAAAGCAAATGTTACAAAAATTNATTAATCGGATAAAAAGACAATAACTACATTTCTATCCTTTCCAGTATTTTATTCAAAAAACAGCATACTGGTCTTCTTGTACCATGTTCTTTCAAACAACTTGCCAAATAAAACAAAGCAAATGTTACAAAAATTGTTTTTTTATAAAGTGCACATAACATTTACATTTGTTCTCAACACAAAAACCCTTTTAAAGTCTTCCTTTTAAAAGGAGCCAAATAAATTAAATAAAAACCTTATAAAATAAATAACAAAAATAATAATAAAATGTATAAAGTGCACTTCTGTTTGTAGCTGAACGTTTAACAGTTAAGAAAAACACATGTATGTTTTGACAAATTTCACATAGGAGGCCTTTCCAATCATTCTCAAACAATAACCTGTTCAAGTCTTCAGTTTAAAAAAGGGAGGTGATTTAGCTGAAGAACAGTTTCAATAACAAAGAAAAACATATAACACAAACCAAGTGTTTCACAGGCTTTGCCAAATGGCTCTTTAACAACAGGCCATGGAGGTAGAATTGGAGTATGAAAGAATGGTTCTGCAGGAACACCCTCATTCTCACTGACTTACAAGAAACTGTGCATTGCAATGCAAAAATGTTAGCATGTCCACATGC
>NC_065517.1:39154378-39159623 GCF_006386435.1 Epinephelus moara
TCAACAATAAAATGATGAATATATCCCTCCAATGCGTAGTTTAGGCCCTTTTGGTTACTTCTCAACGACATCTGATCGTTATGTCCCCAAAAATCATCAGTTGCCTCCTGTGAAATGCCGTGTACTGTGACACCTGCCATAGCGCCGGTCACTGAATGTTGATAGTTTGTCCGAGTGAGTGGAGGGGGCGTGGCTTAGCCATAGGTCAATTCCCCTTGTACACCGCCTGTAATAACTGCCTTAAAGGCACGCTAAGCACCGTTGGGCGTCACTTCTGTTTACGTTCAACAATGTTATCAATGTTATCATGCCCCCCCAGATTCAAACGTCCAAAAACACATAATTGAAACCACAATTGACCACAATGACATGTTGCTAGTGGATCGTGAGGACATGTTTGCTATATGTGACAAAAACTTTCCAAGCTTAGGAAGACTTAGAGAGCCTTTAAATTAAGGATATTTTAAAGGGACAGTTCACCCCACAATCAAATATACACATTTTTCCTCTCACCTATAGTGCTGCTTATAGAAAAAGAGGTAACAGAGGCAGCTGGTCACATGGTATATTTGCAGATGTGGTTTAACACCCTGCGTTGCACGTCAAATATTCAATAAATTTTAATCAATAAATTAAAAAATCAAATGTGGCAATCCTAATTGGAAAGAAGACAGACATCTCTGTGTATCCATAGAAGAGTAAGAACCAACTTTTATTGCTCCAACAACTCCAGAGATAAAGTGAAATTATGTACAAAGGATGCACGATATTGTTTTTTTTTTTGTTTTTTTTTTGCTGACATCCGATATCCAACAACTTATTTGACCAATAACCAATATCAATATATCCATGTTTTCCCCACCTAATTTTAGCAATCATCAAATCTCTTCTGTAGTGTAATTAACATCATATCATGCATGCATACTCTTATTGTGACGGCCCACCAGCAGATGGAGACATCAAATATAATAGTTTCCAATGTGTGTAATATTCATTCATTGTACAAAATAAGAAAAAGTATGTTGGTCGATTCTGAGAGTTCATTATAAAGCCAAAATCAGCTGATACAGATGACATGCTGATATTATCGTGCGTCCCTAGTGCATACTGTATATGCCTTTAGAACAATAGATGGCAGTGTTGAGGTCAGTGTAGAAGAAGAGCATTATATCTTTACCTATGTGGTCAAAAGCCAGTGAAGTGCTGACTGAAACAAAAGTAGGAGTCTGGAATTTTTTCTCCTTAAATTATTCATTTTTAGGGTGCCTACGTCCGTCATTTAAGACCGTACCGAACGTACTGACATGGATGTTGAGAGGGGACATTTAATGCAGCGTTTTGTCTTGTCTGTGTTTCCAGGTGCCTGACGATGAAGCGACAGAGATATCTGAAGCCACAGAAGCAACAGACGCCACAGACATCTCAGAGGCCTCTGACCAAGACAATAGCAAGAAGGCAAGCACAAGACGGCCACTGCACTTTATCATACACACACTTTTAGTCACCTTGTAGTAAAAACCAAACTAACATCTGTTTCAATTCAAAAGTGTGTGAAACATGTTTGTACCTGTCCTGTGCAGGGTGGAGAAGAGGCGGAGGACTCTGAAGAGGCTCTGATAGCTCAGTACACCTATGTAGGAGCCACCACGAACATCCACCCATATCTGTCAGCCATGGTCAACTACGCACAGCCCGTCAAGTTCCAGAGTTTTGAAGTGGCAGAGGGTGAGCTCTGACGTCCTCCTGATGTGTTTCTGCTGTGATCTGATTCTTTTAAGTGTTGCTCTGGGTAAAGGCAAAATGCAACACTGTTCATTTCCTTTTCTCTGTCTTGCAGAGAGAAACATCCACCATAACATGTCATCTTTTAACGAGTCTGTCGGTCTGGGCTATCTGAAGACCAACGCCATCGAGTTTGTCAAGTATCCTTTGAGCTTCAAATCATAGCTGTGCTGCATTTATCTGAACAGGGAGGAATACATCACCTACAAAATGATCATTTGTACATAGAGTACCCGCCTCGTGTTACGTTGAATTTGTGAGGAAAACATCGTTTCACACAGGTCGTCACAGTGAACGAGGAATCCAAAAACAGAGAAAGTTCTTGATGAAGTGAAGTCTTGGTGGCCATGTTTAATACAGCAAAACTATATCACAGCTCAAACTGTCACACAACTCATGAAGTATAATCCAAGTCTCATTTATCCACTTGTTTGCTCTGTACTTCACAAACATGCATTTAACACACTTGCATACGAGTAGCAAGGTTCCACATGAGCTCCGTCCTGCCCAGGCATACTACACATGTGCTCAAGACTGTTTAGGCAGATGTGTTTTAAGTAGTAAGGTTGCATGTGTTTGTGAAGTACAGAGCCTACAACTGGTTAAATGAGACTTGGATTATACTGCAGGAGTTTCTGAGAGTTTGTAAACAAATGTTTTGCTTGCAATTCATGATAATATCTCCTTTTTTGGTTTCTTGGTTCACTGTGGAGACATGCGAGAAAAACAGTTTTCTTATGAATTCAACCAAACACAAGGTGAGTAATTCATATACAAATGGCTACAGGGGGAAGTCGTTTTTAATTTAAAACATTTTGGATTTTTTTTTGTGAAGATCACCACGACTGAAATTTCCACTATTCTTTGCTGAATCACGTTACCCACCTGAGTGAGACCCCAATCACACAGAAAGTATTTTAGCAGCTGGAGGCGGCTTTTTGTAATTGTTTTTAATGAGGATGAAGCTTTTTGCTCGCTGTTTCTTTATGCCGAAGCACTCTAAACTCCTTGAGTTGAAAAAATTCAACTCAGAGCGTAAAAGCACCACACATCATCTTTTTTTTCGCATTGTTGAATCGGATTATCTGAGAGATGAAACTGGTGGTAGTGGTTGCTGGATACCCAGAACAATAAACAGGCACAACAAACTTTTTTTTTTTCTACTAGTGGCATTGAATTTTATTTTATTTCTTTAAAAAGGCAGTTTGGTGTGTGCAAAACACTTCCTGTGTGATCAGGGCCGAACACTAAGACTTTGTAATAAATTCGGAGTTTTAACTTAATAGATCGAGGTCACCTAAATGAGAGCCGAACGGCGGGTCAGAACTGATGTGGTTGTTTGGTTTTTTTTACCATATTTGTTTCCACTCTGCTCTCGGAAAAGAACTGGAGGCCTCTGGAGGCCGGTGTGCCTTTGGACTGTGTGACTTGGCCCGACACAAACACACACACAAAAACTTTGCCTCTCGCTCTCCGTCTCTCGATGGGACTGCTTGACCCAAGCTGTTGACACTAAAAATAGTCCTGCAGTCTGTTTGACACACACACGCACATGCACTCAGATGCATACCCACACATGTGCTGGAACAAACATGCCCTCCCTGTCTTTTTTTAAAACTTTCCTGAGCGTCAGTGCAGCTACAACAAGCGTCAGATGAGCCGTATCTACCCCAAAGGAGGCCGGGTGGACTCCAGTAATTACATGCCTCAGATCTTCTGGAACGCGGGCTGCCAGATGGTCTCACTCAACTTCCAGACCCCAGGTACCACAGCACACAACATGGGACCTCTGACCTCACACACACACACCCATATCAAGCACTCCACACACAGCAGATATACATCAAAAGCACACACGCATAAACAAATGCAAGCACTCAATTAACCTTCTGATCTAAGACAGAGCAGCATGCAGTGAACTTATGACCTCACATGTTCATACGACACTGAAAGCATCTTCTGCATGTGTCGTCATGAACACACACACCCACTAATCAACAACCCTCACTCCCCCACATCACAGCCAAATATAGATGTGCCAATAATAACAAGGACATTTGGACTTAATAAAGACCCAGATGGAAATGTTAGTTTAAAGGGTCAGTTCACCTAAATTACAAAAAGCACATTTTCTCACTTACGGCTGGTTTTATGGGGCCAAGGTTTCAGATGTCTGCAGTGGTGGATGAAGCACAGATATCTCAACAGAAAATGACTTTGGTTGAAGTTAAAGTTACCTATTAAAATATTACTTAAGTAAAAGTCTGTTAGTATCTGATATTTACTGTACGTTAGTATCAAAACAAATTTTATAATATGTACTTAAGTACATAGAGTAAAAGTGCAAGTAAATGTTAATAAAAAAGCAAGCAGTCAGAATTTTGAGAATTATTAAGTTTATTTCTTAGTAACGTACACCAGCTTAAAAATGGATCGTATATCACACTTGTAGAAAAATTACATCTTTAAAAACTTAAAGGATTTAAAGAGCAAAATCCTTTAAAAAAAAAAAAAAATCCCTCCACCCCTTCATTCATCTATCAGTCCTTTCCTCCCTCCGTATTTTGTAGAATCTAACTGAGATGTGTAGGCGAAATGTATCTGAGTAAAAGTATTCATTTTATTTAGAAAAAGTTCAAGTTGACAGACATAGAAAAACTCAAGTAAAGTGCAAACTCCCAAAAATAAATAAATGACTTTATTTAGAATCAAAATTAAAAAACAAACAAGACAAAGTGTCCAAAAAGGAGTAAGTAGAAGTTAAACTTACCCCTTTCTTACATTTCTTCTTTTGACTCATATTTTTTCAACAAATTCCCAAATTTATTTACAACTAATATACAACCATCCCTGGTCTATTTACAGTCCAAGTACCACCCAGTGTTACAAAATAAATGTGCACTCCCCTAACACAACCTTTCCTTGTCTGTATATCTGCCAAAAACATCTTCTTTGTATAGGTTTTCAATTTAATTTAAATTTGTGCTTTGTTTCAACTCATCACAAAAGTACTGTAACAAAGTATGATTACTTCATTACACCACTGGATATCTGCGCCTGAAACTTCTACCAACACTCTGATATAGTGGAAACAAAATATTTGACAGCAACATGTAATTCCAGAAATAACGTTTCAGTTCCCCCTGGATTATCCACAAATTTTACTTGGGCTTAAAGGGAAATTTCGGTTTCTTTCAACCCGTCTCCTATCGTCCTAAATTTGTTTCAAGTCACTAGTGACATAGAAATAATAGTTAGCATGTTAGCCGTTAGCCTAGATACAGCCGTAGCGTCAGACCTGTTAAAACTTAATTGAACGGGCATCCTTTCAAGTGCAAAGTTAGTCCACTAAACAAGCTTTTTCTCTACAAAGACCGCCTCATATCGTTAGGATAAATGTCAGAGAACATATAGAAAACAACATGTAAACGTGTTGTCTTACCTTACCGGTGTGCTGCCATGT
>NC_065517.1:39160369-39200571 GCF_006386435.1 Epinephelus moara
GTTTTAACAGGTCTGACGCTACGGCTGTATCTAGGCTAACGGCTAACATGCTAACTATTATTTCTATGTCACTAGTGACTTGAAACAAATTTAGGACGATAGGAGACAGGTTGAAATAAACCGAAATTTCCCTTTAAATAGTTTCAGTGACAACTGCAGACACTGAGATCTGTGTTCGGAGCTAATTTGGGTGAACTGAGTCTGTACGCTAAAGTGTGTTTTCTTTAGTGTATGATCACATGAAAATAAGAACTGTTGTATTAACTCAGAATGAGCTATTTGTATCTACACAGGGACCATGGAGGTTGTCATGTTGCTCTAGATAGGAACATTCAGATTTTCATGTAGGCTGCCATAGTCAGCAGCCCCTCTGCAACGTGGGTCTTTTTTTTTTCGTGTAAACGTGTACACGGGTTTCACCGTTGGGTGGTGCTATTGCATTATACCAGGCGGGCCATTTAACCAACGGTTACAGGCCGCCACACCGAAATATCGCCATTCCTACAGTCCGCCATCCCGAATTCTGGTCCCTGAGTCCTGACAGTAAGCTATGGCGAGCTTGTAGAAGCTGTATTTCCCATGCATGTCAGCGATTTTCACCGGGGACGCACACGAGTAATTCAGGCTGACATGACCTGTTTTTCAGCGAACTCCTCTGGTAATTCTATTAAAAGGCATGGCATATAGGTCCACACTAACTGATTATTATTATTGGGTCTTAAAAGAGTGGGCTACAATGAGTACCGGGCCATCAAATCACAGCATCCGCGGTGAGAGGACACGGACTGTGTGCACTTTTACGCACGCGGGTGTAGGCGATCACGGATATTTGATGCGGGAAAGATGTAGCCAGATGCATTACCTGTTTTTAAGCAGCACTGAGATATGTGGCTCGTCTGTCCGTCCGTCCGTAGCATGAGTCATGTGCGCCACTTCACCACCGACCTGTGCGTAAAAGCACAAACAATTCTGTGTCCTCTCACCGCGGATGCTGTAATTTGATGGCCTGGTACTCATTGTAGCCCACTGGCGAACGACCCCCTTAACGAATGCGCCGTTTTATTAATAGAACGGAGCACGTAGGATACTGACCTGTTTTTCGTGTACTAATTTTTCATAACCGTTTATGATCTCAAACACGTGTAAACGGACTCACCCCTAATCCTCGCAGTTAGATGCCACTAAATCCCCCTAAATCTTACACACTGGACCTTTAATGGTGACACAGCAAAAAATTACATGACAACATGAAAGCAGACTGACAGGAGCCCAAAAAAAGCATAAAATACATGACGTGAGCAACTGAGCAGGATTAAGGAAATCTTAAATGAATGCAGGCAGCAGCCTACAACAGCATGTAGCAACTACATGCCGAGACGGTTACAAACAAATGAGAATGCAGAAATGTTGTTTTGGGAAACCATGCTGCTATTTCTGGCTATTTCTCTCTAGAAAAACAACACTATATGCAAGATCAGGTAAATAAAACATTTTCACCATATTGACATAAAAATACATCCTCACCAGGGTCTATCATTGTCTTGCATAACTGTACACACACACACACCTGTGGACACATAACACAAATTAGATCCTCATCTCTGCAAGTGCATGTCATTTTTTTGCAGCATCAGATTATGCATGCATGACACCTCCTACTGCACTCACCCACTTCATCTGTTCACTCTATTTCTGTTAGACACACACACTTTCATGAGCTGCTGCTCCACATACACACCTATGCAGTGAGTGATGCCTGTTGGAAAACAGCTGCTGCCCCATAGCCAGAGGCAAAAGGGGGTCGGACCATATGGCCTGCTGGGAGCTGAGCATGTGTGAGCCTGGAGGGGGGTCACACAGGAGGTGGAGTCTGTGATGGAGGGATGAATGGTTGGAGGGAGAAAAGGAGGAAGATGTAAAAAGCTCCGCAGATAAAGGCGGAAATAAACTGTTATTGTTTTCAGATTAAATGTCTGTGTGAGTAACTGTGTCTAGTTCCTGAACACTTCTCTCATCCTGTCTCTCGTAGATCTGGCCATGCAGTTGAACCAGGGAAAGTACGAGTACAACGGCTCCTGCGGGTGAGAACAGCTCCACGCTCCTGTCCTTAGCTCGTTTCCATCCATCCCATCCCTCCCTTCTCCAAAGCTCATCAATTAAAGCTTGTCACATCTCATTAGTGGTTGCCAGCAGCGACCGTAGCTACTGTCTGCCCCGAGAGCCAATGAGTGCTTTGGAGAAGCGGGCTCCTCTTAACCCACCTCTGAGGCTCTCTGCAGTCATCTATCTCTTCCTGTCTGCGTCCCTTGGCTCTAATACTGTCCCCGAGGGCACAGATTTCACTGCTAATGCTGGAAATCTCATATGTGGGAAGATCAGGGCTTCTGCAGACGCCCATCATTCCTAATGCCCCTCTGCTGGGCCCCGGGTTAACACACACAAAGCCCTAGTGCCTTCCTATACTGTACCTCCTTATTCCCGATAGACTGCTTAATTGAAACTAAAATATTTATAAACATTCTGGCATTTCAGTATCAGGATTATGTGTTTCATAACATCAGTGTTCCCACATTTACTCTAAGAGGTAGATAAATTTTGTTGTGTGTGCATGTTCCTTATACACTGCATGCGTGTGTGCGTCAGGTACCTGCTGAAGCCCGACTTCATGCGGCGGTCAGACAGGATGTTCGACCCTTTCTCAGAGACGCCGGTGGATGGAGTCATCGCTGCAACCTGCAGTGTACAGGTCAGATCACCTGGCACTTCAATCGTGCAGGAAATCCCAAAAATGAATTTAAAAAACAACAACAATATTTTAGCATAAAACTATTACTTATAAAATTAAATAGTCATATTGATACAGGGAGTAGTTTCAGGCTTGGTGTGTTGTATCCTGCTCCAGAGGGGTGTACCAAGAGGTGAGAACAGCATCATGGGTTGGCGAGATATGTTGAGTATATAGTCAGAGTTTTTAATGTCACAAAGTCGGCTCTCTTTTAACCTGGCGATATCACTGTGGAAATATACGCTGCGTGGCTAACCTGGTCCAGACTAGTTTATGATCAGAGTCATCAATCAATCAAATCCTTTATCATCTCTCTGAGTGATACAGATTCTCAGCTGAGAGAAATTGGTATAAATGCAGACTTGTTGAGCACTTGCATTGTAGAAAACAAGTGTACACACTCTGGTTTAAAAAGGTCTTGATTTTTTGAGTGTAATGTTTAAATCGGCAACATCAAGTTTGAAGTTTTAGAGCTGTAGTATGTGCAGCTGCCACGAACAGAGTGATAAAAAAATATATGATAACTTGTGAATTAACACAGTAAGTAATTTTTCGCCAGCATTTCACACTGGCTATAATTGAAGCAGAAGTGTAGATTTTTTAGTGCTTTTTACTTCCATTTTACTCAGTATTCTTTAAAGACAGGAAAGACCGGCATGTGATCGATCAATTTGTGCTGAACATGTGATTTTACTAATTCATGGTAATGTGTATACGGCCTGAATGTGAAAGCCGAGCTTATCTCTGGCTGGGACTTAGTGGTTTGCTGAGCCAGCTCAGCCTAAAAAAAAGTCTGGCTCTGTTGAACTTGCTTCATGGTACACCCTCAAGGAGGCAGTTAGTTATCTTTGTTGTCTTATTACACATATCTTTACGTCGCCCCAAAATGAAAAACACACATTTTTCCTCTTACCTGTAGTGCTGTTCGTCAGTCTAAATTGTTCTGGTGTGAGTTGCCAAGTGTCAATCCCCAACGCCTTCATGTGGTCAGCTCTTTTTTCTGCTATGGTCATGAACTTCTTTGGGTCCGATAGGGCATCCACAATTGCTGAAACACACAAAACAATTTATTATAGAACAGTGAAAAGAAAAGTTTCCTTGATTAATTGGTGGTTCATATAACAGGTTCATTTTCGTTTATGCAGCACTCCAGACGGCTTTTATTTCAAGCTGACATACTTGGAAGTTAAGAGATATTTCCTCTTACCTGTAGTGCTATTTATCAGTCTAGACTGTTTTGGTGTGAGTTGCTGAGTGTTGGAGATATTAGCTGTATTGATGTCTGCCTTCTCTCCAGGATAATGAAACTAGATGGCACTCAACTTGTTGCTTTAAAAACATACATTTAAGAAACTCAACAGCAATGTCTGTTTCCAGAAATCATGACCTGGTTACTCAAGATAATCCACAGACCTTGTTGTGAGCAGTTTCATTAGTTTCTTAAATGTATGTTTTTCAAGCAACAAGCTGAGTGCCATCTAGTTTCATTATCCTGGAGAGAAGGCAGACATCTATACGGCTGATATCTCCAACACTCAGCGACTCACACCAAAACAGTCTAGATTGATAAACTGCATTACAGGTAAGAGGAAATGTAGTTTGGAGTGCTGCATAAGGGACATTTGAAAATGAATAATGACTAATTAAACAAGATTTCTATCGCTGCCCTCCGTTCTTCTTCAGGTGTTCTCTGGACAGTTCCTGTCAGACAAGAAAATCGGCACGTACGTTGAGGTCGACATGTACGGTCTGCCGACAGACACCATCCGCAAGGAGTTCCGCACACGCATGGTGATGAACAACGGACTGAACCCAGCGTACAACGAGGAGCCCTTCGTCTTCAGAAAGGTAGCAAGAAGGGCGGGAAAAGGGGGAGTCTTGGGTGAGGAGGAGGTGGAGATACAGTGAGGTAAAATGAATGTGCTGCATGAATGCCGTCTGCATCGTGATGAGAGCTGTGATATTTGAGTACAGGGAGGTAAAGGAGAAGGAGAGGATTTGGACTGGAAGAAAGGTCTCAGTGACGACAGGAGCTGCTCATTCTAGGGAAGGAAAAGTCAAATATAAGATGGCAGTACGAGCAAGAGTAAAGATAAGAGAGGAGGGCAAGACGGAAAAGTAATGTTAAAATGTAGAAAAGACAAATAGAGGGAATGGTTTGTGATACTCTTGCAAATGTGGTCATCTGCAAAAGTATCACAAACCAAAGCGTAGAGAGGGGAAGAAGAGGAGGAAGATCCAGGCTTCTAGTTTGCCTTCTTTGATTCGCTGAGGAAGAAAGGGGAAGAATCAAAGGACAGCGAGAAGAAAGGAACGACATAAACAAACAGAGGGATGAAGGAGAGATTAGAGATATAAAGAGCAAAAGAGGGGGAGAGAAACGTGTGTGTAATAGTGCTGCTCTCAGCAGAATGAGGAGTCTCTCAGCCATGACTGTGACTCCAGCTTCCTAACACACACCATCAATCACAGCCTGCCGCAGTGCTGCTCTGCTCTCTCACTCTCACACACACACACACACACACACACACACACACACATAAACTTACACAGTGCTATCAGAGGGGCATCACAGGCAGAGCTGCTGGCAAGACTCGTTTCTCATGTCTACACACACCAACACACACACAAATGCCCTCAAATACTGCCACACCTTTTGCATGCATACACGGCACTGTCAAGATGACTCAGAGCGAACAACACACACCAGCGCCCCTCGCGTACAGTACATCAGGCTACATTTGCGTAAGCATACACACAAGCGGGCGCTTCCGCTCATTCATCTCCAAGGAGTATTCTTCGTCCTTATCTCTTACCTTCCTCATCGTCTAGTTATTAATCATCCTCCTCTCTCCGTTCACTTATCTCCACACACACACGGCTGGTTAAGACTCTCGCTCGCTTTTTTTGTTTTTTTTCAAGGGTGTGCACACAGGCTCATCCACAGACACAAGTTACACACACACATACATATTACAAGATTTACTTCACTCTGTGTGCGTGTATGCGCGTGTAGGTGATGGCCTTGTCAGCAGTCAGATATGCTGTGTTACTGCGCTATCATGCCTTTTCCCTGTATCACACTGTGACCGTCCCCTGATAGTGTCCCCTGCAGTTTCATCCTTGACCTTCGCCTTTAATGATGCTGTTTGTGCTTTAAAACAGACCCTGTTTTACTGCAACGCTTGCAAAATAGTTGTTAGCTTAATTCCAACCCAGAATGAGTTGAGCAGACTTCCCACAGTTCCACAGGGCTGATGACCGACTCCTGTGACTTTTATTTTCCGCCTCACTTTCTGTCCTCACATGCCTTTGCCTCCCCTGTTCCTCAACACATCTTTTTTTAACTTTATTCTGGCTCCTTCTCCGTCCCACCCTCCACTTCCCCTCGTCCCTCCCTCCTAGGTGATCTTACCGGATCTGGCGGTACTGCGCATCGCCGTCTACGACGACAACAACAAGCTGATTGGCCAGCGCATCCTGCCTCTGGACGGCCTGCAGGCTGGCTACCGTCACATCTCGCTGAGGAACGAGGGCAACAAGCCCCTGTCGTTGCCCACCATCTTCTGCCAAATCATCCTCAAGACCTACGTGCCCGACGGCTTCGGAGGTGAGAGCAGAAACACACACACACACACACACACACACACACACACATCAATTAAAAAAACTTTATGTGTGTTACTTTATGTTCGTCAGAATTACGAGTTTGTTTCATACATACTTTGTTTTACTGCTGCGTTTATTCATGGCTGATATTAAAGTTGTTTCTGTAGCCTGTAGGGAGGAGAGAAAAAAAGGAAAGTGAGGCGACTCTCTGCCGCTCACTGACTCTCTGCCTTGGGTTGGTACTCAGAGTAATGGCATGGTGCAAATGATGATGACAGTGAGTCTGCAGTAATAGACAGTTTAAAACAGGCAGAAGCATACAAATGAGCAGGACAATTGGAGTTGACATTAAATAAAGCCAAGGGGCCTGCGCTGAGGAACCATTACTGTAACCATTAGCTGCTTTCTGTAAGATCTGCTGCCAGAATCACTTCCCAGACAGACACACAGCACTGTACAAGGAGCTCAGACATATAAAATCCTTTCCGTAAGAAACTGTTTGAGCAAGGCAGATCTTACCCCGGTCTTGACTCTCAGCAGAATGAGGCAGTAATTAATCATGCAAGAGGAGGATAGATTTAATCTCACTCTGCTCTCATAAATGCTAACACTTTATTTACTGCCTTAACATTTTGGTTACAGTCAAAAGAAATGTTGTTTTGACTACTTCAGAGATGGCTCCTTAAAGAGAATTATCTCAGATTGCCTTAATTATAAAAGGGATGGTTCATTTTTCCTCTTACTTGTAGTGCTATTTATCAATCTAGATTGGTCTGGTGTGAGTTGCCGAGCGTTGGAGATATCAGCCGTAGAGATGTCTGCCTTCCCTCCAATCTAATTTAACTAAATGGGCTTGCAGTGCCAAAACAATGCATTTAAAAACTCATCAGTAATGCCTCTTTATAAAAATCATGATGTGGTTACTCAAGATAACAAGACCTTGTTGCGAGCAGTTTCATGTAGGAACTATTTTCTTCCTGCTGAACTACACCCACCAGCTGTATCACTTTGCACAGAGGGAAGTGTGCATCTACTGTGCGCTCAGGCGAGGATGATGCCATAAATGTTTACATCATGTTGTGCTGTTAAAAGCACGACCTTTTGGTCCATGAATGCTTCCTTGTGCAAAGTGATAAGGGTGTAGTTTGGCTGAAAGAAAATAGTTCCTACACGAAACTGCTCACAACAAGGTCTGTGGATTATCTGGAGCAACTGAGTCAAGATTTCTGCAAAGAGACATCGATGTTGAGTTTTGCAGATGGATTTCTTGATGCTTTGAGCGCCATCTAGTTCCATTATATTGGAGACATCTCTACGGCTGATATCTCCAACACTCAGCAACTCACGCAAACAATCTAGACCGATTAATTGCATTACAGATAAGAGTCCCTTTAACCTCATTTGTCAGCTTGAAATAAAAGTAATTTGGAGTGCTGCATAAGGGATGTTTGGACATTATACAAACGGCGAACAACCCTTCAAACCACCAATTTATCAATGAATCTTTTCTCTGTTCTATAATAAATTGTTCTATCCATTTCAGCAATTGTGGATGCCCTATCGGACCCAAAGAAGTTCTTGACCATAGCAGAAAAAAGAGCTGACCAGATGAAGGCGTTGGGGATCGACACGGTACACAGACAACACACACACACCTCAAACTGTACCTGACTGACTGGATACGTCCAGGGTTAACTCACGTACTCTGTACTTAGATAAAACTGCATCTATACAATAAAAAGATTGTCATTTGCCATCTAAATGTATCATTTCTTTTTCATAGAACGACATAGCAGATGTTCCAAGTGGAAGCTCAAAGAATGACAAGAAGGGAAAGGGTAAAGGAGACACTGTGAAGGCCAGTGTGACACCGCAGGCCAGCTCAGACATGGCTCAGACCTCCAACTCCGCCCAAAACAACACAGCAGAAACCAAGAAAGGTATGTGCTGACACTAAAACATGTATACTGTATGTACACTGTGTGGACACGAACGTAACTGTTCTCTGCTGTTTCAGATACTGCACTCGTGCCTAATGTCAGCATTGAAGACTTAAAACAAATGAAGGTTAGTGACTGAACTCCTTGCTCTCAACATAACAGCTCAGTCTGTGAGACACACTGTACTAAATGTGGCAGAGTTACAGAATACGTAATATTACAGTAACTGTTAGTTCAAGAGGTAATTGTTTATAATTACTGAAAGGAATACTTCACCCACAAATTGATGATTTTTAAATCAAATACTCACCCTGTGTTACCTTAAATTCGTGAAGAAACTTTTGTGTTTTGTATGTCACCACTGTGAACGAACTCTCACACAACTCGTGCCATATAATCCCAGTATCATTTATCCAGTCATATACTTACTCATAGCTATGTCAGTTTCAATTAGTTTTACTTTTGATCGCCCTGATAACCCATTAACCAGTGACTAACTGATTAACTTTTAAGAAAAAATTCCAATATGTTGTGAAATACAAGAGGCTTTTCAGCTCTCCATTGACTCGTGAGCTTTAGCACTGCATTTCAAAGCACCGTCCATTTAGTGATGAAGTTTTGTGATGTAAATGTCATGCCTTTTTATTTTATTTCCTGTTTGCTAGCTGCGTTAACGTGTAAACATAGTGCCCACTGCCCACCCCATGACCTCCACTGTGAGCTAGCCTTAACCACTCTGCAATGCACACCAGCTGTGTAAGGTGAGAGGTAGCTAGCTGCGCCGTTCATTCACAAGTACTGCTGGTAATGACATCCCAGTGGTGGACTGTTTTTCTGTGGAAGCACGGTGGCCACCCTCGATCTCCCCCAGGTCGCTCCAGTGAGTAAGAGGCCTCATTTTTAACCACAGAGACCCTTTAGTATCGTTAACTATGTTAGCACCACCAGCAGTGCTGACACCACTAATGGTGCTTACAATGCTAAAGGGAGTTTGTGGCTCAAAATATAACCGGAGGATGGGCACAATGTTTTCTCAGAAACGCTGTTGGGTCGGGTCGGCGTATCTACCTGTAATCGCCGAATGAACGGCACTGCTAGCTCACTCCCACCAGACCCAAGTGGTGCGCAGTGCAGTAAACTGAAGAGCAAAAGTAAAATTGAGTAAAATTAACCTGTAGACAGGCATGTGTAACTGGTTAAAAGAAATTCTCTGCAGTTAACATTGACATCCCTACATGGTACTTCCACATGTGACTAGATAAATGACACTTGGATTATACTTCAGGAGTTGTGTGAGTTTGTAAACAGATGTTTTGATATAGTTTTCTTTTTGCCAGAGACGTTTCTGGAAGGGCCCTTTTCTTTTAACCCAAACCATCATCTTTTTCATAAAACTTCAGGTCTATCTGTCTTAAAACCCTGAAGGTAAACTTCTCCCAACAGTCATAAAACACAGATTAACATTGTTTAACAATGTCAACTCGAATTCAGTATCAAATTCAGCTCAGTATAACCGTCAAGATTTAGTGACACATTATTAGCTTAAGCATGTTTACACTGCATAAAGCAGCCAGCGGACTTTTTCCCTCTACTCATAACTTAACAGATTTCATGTAATGTTATTATTTTTCAGCTCGATTGAATTTCAGCCTACATGCATTAATGTTTTCACTTTTCATCGATGATCATCAAATTGATATATTGATGCAGATCGATGGATCGTTACACCCCTAGTACTTGATATTAGGGGTGTAATGATCCAGTCACATAGATGCAAAGTGAAAACATTGATCCATATCGTCATCTTTAGGATAGGCTTTTAATTTGAAAGTCTGTCACTATCAGACAGCAGATGGCAGGCAGCTGAGAGAAAAACGATGAGGATAACATTATTTACTCTGGAATAAATCAGCAGAGTGGAATTATTTTGGATTTCAGAGAAAATACAGGGCAACAGACAGAGCACATGCTGTACGTAGATAATGATGTTAGGGGATAAAACACGACGTAACGTCTCACTCTGCTAGCTTCTTGCTTTAGCAACATTAGCTGCTCTGTTTTAACAATGTTCGGCTGATAAACATGCATGCAGGCTGAAATTCAATTTTACTGTTCTGTCAGGAGATGCAGTGACTTAAACCAACAGTGGCCAAATAATATCGCCTAATATCGATCGCAGACAACTTAATCGTATCGTGGCAGACTTTGTAATATCGGAAAATATCGTATTGTTGTCCAGAGTATCGATATAATATCATATCATTATGAAACTGGTGTATTACACCCCTGCTTAATGATCATTTGTGGGTGAAGTATCCCTTTAAGTACCAAGAAGGTATCATCTAGCACGTACAGGCTGCAAAGTTACTAATTGAACTATAAATATTTCTTAGGGTTTTTTATAGGGTGAAGATTAGTAGGACCGAGGTGTAATGTGACCTCACTTTAATACCACAGTAGTGTTAAAATGACTTAATAGTAAAACTAAGCAGTTATGATAGCTAACTTTAAGTAATTACAAGCACCTAATGCTGCACTATTTCTAAGAACCTTCTACTAATTGTATGTGATTATCTTGTCTTTTCTTGATAAAGCTATTATGCTCAAAGTCTTTTCTTAACATAACCTCCTGCATGAAACCAATACCTGCTCTCCTCTCCCCCTGCAGACGTACCTTAAACTGATTAAAAAGCAACAGAAGGAGCTCAACACTTTAAAGAAGAAACACTCAAAGGTGGGTGATTGTTTTAGTGCCGACCTGTCTGTTGGTGATGCAAAGAGGCTGCTGCTTGTCCTGGACAGTCATTGATGCTCAGAGGGACAGTGAGGAGGCGAGGTAGAGGGCTGGCTCAAGCTTTTGTCTTCCACTGACTGCTGCTTCATCACCTGCACACACATGCATACACACCAACATTACACTCAGACATAAATGCAGCCACATCACTAACGTTGCGTAAGAAATTAGACTTGCTAAAGTAGCTTTTCCTTTGACCGGAGCTCCATAGAGACAGTGGTGGGTGCTGGCTCATTCATAGAGGCTGATTAATTATCATATTATTAAGTCCTATTCTTGTAACGCATGTATTAAAGTACCATCTGCTGACTGAATGAAGACGACTGCTGGCTCATTACATGATGTAGGCGACAACATATTATGCTTTTAAAATAGTAATCACAGTTTCATATTGCAGCTGCCTGTTTTGCTTTGATATCTGTCTTATGCTTAATACAGTCTTGGTACAGGTCACAACTGCAGTCCCACAGCATGGATAAATACTTAAGTGATACGTGTTTTCTCTCTCAATAGGATCAGAATACAATGCAGAAAGCCCACTGCTCCCAGGTGGACAAGATGGTGTCTCAGCATGATAAAGAGAAGACAACTCTGGAGAAGCTACTAGAGAAAGCCATCAAAAAACGAGGGTAATTTGAAAACAGAGAAACTAACATGTTCAACATTTTGTGAGGGGGAAAAATCTAAAATGTATGCATGCACTGACATCACTGCATTGCCCAGGTTTACTGTGTTTACTAATTCTTAAATACACATTTACCAATAAAAGGCCTTAAAAAGTATTAAATCGTCTTCAATTCAGATTGAATGGATCTTAAATGTTTGTTAGTCACATCACCAATGTAATTTTTTGCATTGGTGCTATGGGAAACATAATTTTAACAGGAGGGAAACACCACACGACGGGATACCAAACTTCGACACAACACCTGTATGTGCGCAGTGCCCCTATGTTTGCCCCCTTCGCACACTTCGATCACACCATGAGTCATTAATGGGGAAAATGCAAGTGCACAGATGAATAGCTTAAAGGACAAACAGCAATTACTCATGGTGGTTAAAGCCAGAGCCTGGAAATGTTTACAAAGCAAACAGCGCTGTATGACGAAGGAGTTTTAAATGTAAAATGGGGATCAGGGCGGTGGAATTGCACATGCAGAGCTGTAAACACAGAAAGTAGTGTTACGAGGGAACTTATTTTGGTGAAACATTTGCATGTAGGGAGGTGAGCCCTGGCAATGTCTAAATCCCTACAACAGTAAACGCAACATAAAACATTAAAAGATGTTTTAGCGTGTAGGTCACTAGCTCGGTGGTTGTTTTACGCACAGCGCTATAACAAAGAGTGGAAATAGGTCTGGCTATGTGAGACTACTTTCACGTAGCAACTAAAATTTTGGAAACGCATTTCTGCCTGAAATAGGTGGCCAATGGCAGGCTTTATACCAACAGACTACATCCTGTGAGCCAGACTACAGGTCTGTTGATGTTTGAGCCAGTTGGTATAATATGCTTTTCAAATAGCCAATTTTGATAAATCAAAACCTTAAATCTTAAACATAATTATAATAATTGATTTTTACTACAATATCAGATAAAAAATAAAAACTCCAAGGGCAGAACTTTTACACAAGCTTTTGGAAAACCTAAAGAACACTCAGTTTGGTCAGTAAGGCCTCTTGAAACTGAAATCCCACAGAATTTGACTGGCATGGTCTAAAATCATCACTTACATGTGTGTGGTTTGCTCACAGGGAAAACAACTGCCAAGAGCTTAAGAAGGAGACAGAGGATAAGATCCAAACACTGATCGCCGATCACAAAGTCAAGGTAACACAAAACTTATTACCCTAAGCCAGCACTCTTTACACAGAGTTATTAGCTGTGAGGATGACAAGAGCCTCAGCTGTGTATAACTGATTGAGGTTTGTGTGTGTGTGTAGGTAAAGGACATTACAGCGCAGCACACTAAAGAGTGGTCGGAGCTGATCAGTAGTCACAGCAGCGAGGAGCAGGAGATGAAGGACAGCCACGTCACACAGCAGTGCGAACACCTCAAGAAACTCCTGGCCACCGTCCAGGAGCAGCAGACCATGCAGCTCAAACTCATCCATGAACGGTGAGAGGCTCAAACACACACGTCCATGCACACATGCACATAGAGATGCACGTGTGTACACTCATTTACTGCAGGTGATCAGATCCACGGGGGCAGCAACCCTGTGGATCACTAAAATGAAACTCCAGTCGCCTAACTGTCGCTTGCAGCTTTGAGTGTTAGTGTCACTGTAAATGCTGATTGTGACAAAGTTTTCTTGTGGTACACAATTTCAGGCAGAGCAAAGAGATGCGGGCCAACCAGGCCAAGATGTCCATGGAAAACAGTAAAGCCATCAGCCAGGACAAGTCCATAAAAAACAAGGCAGAGAGAGAGAGGTGGGTCACACACACACTGTATCCATCTGTTATCATGTCATCATTCAGCTGTTGGATTGTTACGTTAGAATTGTAACACCATGGTTCTGCCCTTTGTGTTATTCAGGAGAGTGCGAGAGTTAAACAGCAGCAACACCAAGAAGTTCCTGGATGAGAGGAAGAGGGTGGGTTGTTTACTGTTTACTTGTTTAAATATTTTGTTACCTAAAAAAGACACCAGGGATTCTCCCAGTTCACTACACAGTGGATTAATACTATATGAATATGTGAGTATCAACTGCTACTACAGGATTTTTATTTAATTTTACAGTATAAATACAAGGAAATGTTTCTACTTTGTAAAAAAAACATTCTGCTTTCTGTGTGACACAACCTGTTCTGTAGTGAACTTAGCGGCTTACAGAATGTGTGTGGAGATCAGTGCTACAAATACAATATAGGTGAAAACAATACAGCAAATTTACTAAAACAAATACGAGATGAATCCAAAGCAGTTCAGTTTGATGGATGTTTTTGGTTTCCTCACAGTAATAGAAAGAGAGAAAAAAAACCTTTGCTGTCGCTGATCTTTGACTATAACACCTTGAGTGAATTTTCAGAAAAAACGGTCCAAATTGTCTGATTCCAGCTTCTTAAATGTGAATATTTTCTGGTTTCTTTACTCCTCTGTGTAAACTGAATATCTTTGGGTTATGGACAAAAAAAAAGACATTTGAGGACATGATTTTGGGCTTTGGGAAACACTGATTGACATTTTTAACCATTTTTTACTTTTTATAGACAAAACAAATCATCATTTAATTAAGAAAACAATTGACAGATTAATTGATGGTGAACATAATCATAAGTTGCGGCCCTGGTGTCCACACAGACCTATATGGAGCTGTGTAAGTCACAACAGTTTCCACAACACAGTCCTGCAAATACTTTACAATAAAAGCCTTGTGTCATTGGAATTCTGTCTACAGAATTAATTTGGAACAGAAACAGGAAGTTTCATGTCTGGGACATATACTGCAGATATGGAAATTACTGGAATGATGTCAATATGACTATCAGCAGATCATTTCACTCTCTAATTTTGCTGAGAAGCAGCAAGTTGCATGGGAAAGACTCCGTAGATAAGCAGTGCGGCTTCTCTAACCTGTTAACATGGGCGCTGAAATAAAACCCCAAAGGTTCCACAATGCACATGCTCTGCTCAGGCTGGCGGTATGGCCCAGTCGTTAGTCATTGTCTGAGACTCAATGTTCAAATAATTAACTGCTTACTTACGAAACAGTGACTACATCATTATAATATTTTGTCCCTGGTGTGTCTGCAGCTGGCCATGAAGCATCAGAAGGAGATGGAGCAGCTAGAGAAAAACCAGAGAGAACAGTTGGAGAAACTGGAGAAGTTCAATGAGCAGGTACGACAATAAATAACAAAAACTGAACCCTACACGCAACGTGCGACTACCAAAAACGATTACTCAAGATAACTTGCATGTCTGCCATCAGCTGCCTGCTGTCCAACCACAGCATTTATTAGCCCCACTTCCTGCAGACGCCTGAACCTCTCTCAGTTTATGGTCCTTTGTGCTTCACTGGCTTCTTAAGTGTAAATGAAACTCGAGACAGGGGACCAGTGCAGCTCTCTGGCTGATTTCTCCCCTAGATACTGTAATGGCTGCAGTTTCTGTCATCTGTGATGTAAACTGTAATTAGTTTTACAGGAAGTGTTCCACATAGCTGCCATCAGATCTGCCTCAAGAGACCCTTCAGACAAACACCCATGTTCATCCCACAAAATAAACACAAAGTCCATCTTAAAGAATCACAGTCTCAATGTTTCTTCAGTGTGCCACCTGGCTGAACTGTTTCTCTACCCTATATATAATACGTGCACACTACAAAGTATAGTTCACTTTGCATATGAAGGTCTCATATCTCCATCTATCATTTTATTTTGCCATCAGTCACACTCCGTTACCTGTACATGTCTTACATGTATGCACATATTCATTTGTTTTTAATATGATTTGCTTCTTCCGGCACAGCTTTTGAAATCACACCATGCAAACAAACAGGTTCAAGGTAGGCATCTCCATCTCACTCAACTCTACCTCTGATTCCACCTTTCTGTCAGTGCATCACTTTGTCATCATGTTTCCTTCCATCTCTCTCCCTTCTACCTCTCTGTACATTACTCATATTTTAATACCTCAATTTGCTGCTGAGACTGTTTAAGGTATACTTCACACACACAAAATGACCATATGTATATCAGTTACTCAAACTGTGTTGCACTGAGTTTGTGGAGAGCTTTTCTTGCATGCCTCCTTGATGAAGGAAGAATCCGAAAACTGAGAAATTTCTTCATGTTTGTGGAGTTAAAGGGGGCAGAAAACTATATCCAATCACCAATTTACAAACTCACACACAACTCATGCAGTGTATGTTTCATTAATTGAGTTGTATGCTCAGCACTTCACAAACAGACAGCCCTTACCGACAGGGAACTGAACCGAAAGTGAAACTTATCACTGCTCTCCTAACAGCCAGACTCCATTGACAAAAACATTTTACCTCGCTGAACACGGAAGCTGCTGGTCTACAGCTGCCTTGATGGGTTTGTTTTATTGTGCGACTTCTGTCTAAGCTATCTCTTTAAAACACCAAAGTCACACAATAACACAAACAAACAACCAATAAAGGCAGCGGTAAACAAGCAGCTCCCGTGTTCAGCCAGGTAAAATTGCTGTTTTGTCAGTGGAGTCTGGCTTTGAAGAGAGAGCATAGATAAGGTTCATTTTTAGTTTAGTTTTAAGGTTTTAGCTAAAATGCATGTGTTTGTAAAGTACTGAGTAAACGACTGGATAAATGAGACTTTGATTATACTGCACAAGTTTTGATATATTTTTGCTTTAGTTAAACAGACCCCCCTTTTACTCCAATTTATCCAAAATTTCCCTCAGTTTTTGGATTCTTCATTCACCGTGGAGGCATGCAAACAAATTGAATGTAACACAGGTTGAGTAACTGATTTACAAACAATAACTTTGTGGGTGAAGTATTCCTTTAAAATCTGTATTTTCCTTCCTTTTAATTGACTACTACAATGAGCGCTCTTGAAATGACTCACCACTGATTAAAGCAGGGAAATAGTACATGACAGGTCCGCCTTTGAAGAGATTGCAAGATTTAAAATTAAAAAAAAAAGACAGAAGAAAGAAAGTGATTCATTTTCTTTGTATTGTAAAATCCCATTCCCACATTTGTAGTCTGCAGCTCTCGGGGTGTCAGCAGTGCCAACGAGCAGCTTGAGTCATTTATCACCATGACTCACCAGCTATTACTAAGCAAAAACAGCCAGCTCCCAACCTGCCCCACTGTGCTTTCACTCCAGCTCATAATCATTTGCTTTCATAGTATGTGACAGTGTCCCACTGCAGACATTTTGTGGCAACCATTACACAACACCTACAAAGCATGTGGCTTAAATTACCTGCAACAGTGTGCAAGGAAATGCACCCAACAGAGAGGATTATTACCAAGGTAGAATCAATGTGTCTCTTACTGATGAGCAGATAATAGAAACTACATAAACAGGTGAGATAAACTAATGACATACCATGACTCAACAACAAGGACTGCCCGATCACCTGGAGCAAATCAAATGCCACGTCAACCTAGCAACTCACTGGCCGGATTGGGCAAGTGCTAAAAAAGAAAACACATTGTTTTTCCAAGAGCTGATGATAGAAGTAGCCAAAGAGTGAGCCATCTCGCTTCGTTCTCATCTCTGTACCAATCAAGCTCTTGTAAGAAAATGGCGCCAGGGAAAAGACAAAATTTATGAGCTGAAGCACAAGAGAGTGTTTCAATTATCCTGGAAACAGGAGTTCTTTACGGGTGCTGATAGAGGATGTGGCCAAATTCAAACAATGGATTGAACAGTGTGCTGCAAATTTCAGAAGCACGATATAAAGAGGTAGTATTTTAAAGACATATCAAGTTTCCCAAATACATAAAGTCTTTGCTGTTATTTAATTACCACTAATAAATAAAACAGTTTGTATAGGGGCAAGTAAAAATCTACTTCGGGCAAGTAGATTTCTAAAAATTTTGCCCGACTGGGCAAGTGGAAAAAAGACATGAAAGTTGACCCTTGTGTAACATTCAGAATATGTAACTATTGCTATGTTTACGCCAAGTTATTTTAAGAAGCCCTAAGATGGAGACCTTTAAAAATGCTGCTGACTCTGTTTTAGTCTGGACAGGGGGAAACAGATTTTTAAAAACGATGACACAGACACTGAGGTTCATTTTCTGATAGGGTCTTATCCTGGGTTGGAAATTAGCACCAGCCAAAAACACAATTGTAATCTACTGAGTGGCTGGTAGATTTTGGAATCCATCTGCCACAATGGCAGGTAGACAAAAAACTTAATTTCCAACCCTATCATTCATGGCATGTCACGTAAAAACATTATAGATACGCCTGCATATCTTCAGTGAGGTATCTTTAAAAACAGGGACAGTGCACAGCTTCTTAGCTGCACCAGATTTAGCTATAAGCTAATTTTGATATCTGTAGTCCCTGTGCAGGAAACAGAATAATTTCTCTGCTCCAAGACACTGTTATATAAAAAATACAATTACAAAATAGAACATATTCATGACACAATGGCTTCAGCAATAACAACAGCAAGACAACACAACATCAAGTCATGGCAACAATAACAGTAGCAACAACTACAACACTAAGACACCATGGTGGGTCCTCATTTCCCATCACCATGGCTTCCAACGGCGATTGATAATGCTCCCAGTACCTCTCCAATATGTCGCCCCACTTGCTTTGCAACACCTCCTAATACGTTATCCGCCGCCTTGACTGTCTTATACTAATGTGTAACTTTTACTAACAGTTCTACCTCGTTGTTGGTACAAGCAAAGAAACCTCTGGACTTACTTTTCGTTGTCTCTGTAGTATTTTTTGTAACTAAGCAACCAACCGAGTAGACAATCTCCTTTCTGTCTTCACTGGTACGCACATGCCCAGTGTAGTGTTATCAAAAGTAGATTTATTGTTATCTTTATATATCAGTTCTGAATATTTAAAACGCTTTCAGTACTCATTTTCTGCATTATCAATGCACCAGTACCAGCTGTGCTTTCTTGAAATCATTCAGCTGTTCTCTGCTACTAACTGGAAAAAAAAGTTGTCATTATGTTATCGCCTTGTTATATTTATTTTCAATAAAAAATTGAATTTTATGTCCAATGTCCTATCGTGTCAAAATTGGTATTAAATATCCAATCCAAGTTCGAGCTTCCAGTATCGTGACAGCACTTTCCCAGTGTATGTGAACGGTCATGATTTGCATTTTCTAGAGCGTTAGTATAGATGGAGGTTATTCTTGTGTCTATGGAAATCATATTCCCTCCAAAATGCCATTTTAAAATGAACAGACATTAGTGTGGATGTGGCCGAGTGTGAGATTTAGTTTCTGTGTCTGTGCATCTGTCTAACTGTGATTTCTGTCTCCTCAAAGGCCAAGGACATGCAGCAGATGGTGAAGTTGGAGGAGGAGATGGACCGCAGACCTGCCACGGTGGTGTGAGCGACTGAGACCGAGACACAAGCACACACATACACTCATATACACACACATGCAGGTGCAGAAACACTCCACCGCGGATACCCCCTCTACAACCCAGAGACATTAACACCCACCTACGTCACTGTCTTTACTTCTCTGTCATGTCTGTTCACACACACACAGTCGCCCTCCCCACCACTTAGTTTCTGCATCCTTACCCCACCCACTAATTTTATACCACTGAGCCATTGGTGCTTATCACTGTCTGACAGGGGGTTTAACCACTTATCGAGAGAGGAGATGAGGCAACACAGAATCAAACGTATCCCCTCCTCCACCGTATGTACGTCTAAATTTTCTATCACCTTCTCTGTATCCTACGGGCAACACAAGCTGCAGCTACTGGTGGACACACACAACACATGCACAGACACATTCACTTACGGGAGGGAGGTGGATATTCGTTCCCTTTTTGACTTTTTATTTTACTTTCTTTCTTTAAAAAAAATAAATAAATCGGTACCGGATTAACTGCTCCAGAAACAGCGTGGACGAGGAGAGAAGAATATGTTTAAGATTTAATGTCATTTCAGCACAAATGAATAAACTTTGTGAAATACACTGTACGCTACACACCAGTCCTGTCCTGAGCACTTTGTATGTGATAGACCATCATAACAATGTGGAAAATGTAGCAGTGCACTACTGTAGGTTTTCTGTATTTCAGTAAGAATGTATTTAAAAAAAAAAAAAAATCACTGTATGAAGGAGTGGCAGACCTCCGTGTCACCTACACCTACAATGCAAGTTGTGTGACTTCACAAAAATGTATTACTGACTTTGTTTTGTTCAACAATGTTACAGCCAACTATAAAAAGGCTTTCTATCTGGAGTCTGAAGACTATAAAGGGATCACGATGGACAGACGCTCACTTTGAATACGGCCAATTTCCCAGTCCAATTTTTTTTAATGACCCAAGAGATTGTGAAACTGCTGTGCTCAACTTTTACTTGAAAGTAATTTTAAAACTGTGCCCAATCATCATAAGTTTACACCTGCAAAACTCAGCGTTATATACTCCTAATTTTGGGCTCAAGTTCATGTATACTATGCAAAAAATGAACACATGATTCCCTCAAAGTTTAAAGTGTACAAAAAAATGATCAATCAGGAAGGCCACCAAAGTAAGAATAGGTGAAAATATTACAAGGTAATAGTAACTAAAATGTGGTTGCTTTTTAGCCTTTAATGTAGTGACAAAATTGTTGGATCACTACAAACCAAGGCAATGACATTAGTTACAACACTGAATTGAAAATGTGACGATATAATAAAGGGGATATCTATCAGTAAATAAAGGGTTAAGCAGGATTAAATGGGTGTTTGAATCGAAGGAATACTTCATCCCCACAATGATCATTTGTATATCAATTACTCACCTTGTGTTACCGAATTTATGAAGACAACTTGCATGACTCTGGTGAACGAATCCAAAAGCTAGATGGTTTTGCTGTTGTTATATACAGACTTCCATGACTTTAATTCTTCAAGAGTTTTTGGATTCTTTGTTCACTGTGGAGAAGAGCTGCAACAATATTGATTAGTTGTTACTATGAAAATAATTAGCAACTAATTTTACAATCAATCTGTGTGAGTCATTTTTAAGAAAACCAAAGTCCAAATTCTCTGACTCTAGCTTCTTAATTGTGAATATTTTCTTGTTTCTTTTTTCTTCAGACAGTTAACTAAATATCTTTGGGTTGTGGACAAAACACACGAATGAGGACATCATCTCATGCCAGTCTTCTCGAGCTCAACATAACACAGGTTGAGTCACTGATATAGAAACTGTCATTTGGGCGGTGAAGTATTCCTTGAAAGAGTTTTGCACTTGAAACTCTTGTGAAATTGTGCCAAATCTGTAATACACTGGTACCAAAATGAGTCCATTCATGGCAGCACAATCATTCTGCTGTAATACACTGTGTTAATTGACCAGCCTATTAACATCAGACAAGAACTTTGGCTGACAGATATCACAGCCACCTCGTCTCGTCCACTCGCTGCTGAAGTGAAGTGCTCCCTTAATAGCTTCTCGACTGCACGTAAGCAACCTCAGCTTGTAATCCTCATCATTTCCCTGCTCGCCCTCGGTCAGGGGACTGAATAATTATAACAGATTTGTAACAAAGCCTGTGACATGGCTGCCACACACTTTCCACGCCAGGGATTTCAGACTACGCCTGTTACCCCTCAACAGGTTCCCTCTTACTTTTATGGGACTGCTGATTGCTTGAGGAGGCACTACTGTCCGCAGCCCTGGTGACACTGCAGGACAAAAAGCCACTGCAGAGAAAGAAATGTGACGTTAAGGATATAGTGTGTGAGATTTAGGGGGAATTAAATGGCATTTAGCAGTGAGGATTGTAGATTACAACCAGGTGAAACCTCACCCGGTCAGAATTCCTTGTTCAGGAGGCGTACACCTCTTTCAGGCCTCGTTTTGGGCGTATGCAGTGTTTGTAAATGAGACCCCTGGTGATTTAAACCAATAAAAACACTTAATAAAATAGCTCCACGTTAAAAAACGAGTGTTTCTCCGACACTTTTCCACTCATAGAGGGGCTCCTAACTACACTGGCCAACGCAAAAAGATCCAGATGTTCAGGAAGTTTTTACTCGGAGCCGAAACTACCCACAGGGGTCTCTTCCGCTCCAAACCAAACAGACCAGCTGATTTAAACTGGTAAAACACTGAATCAAACAGTTCACATTAGAAATCAGTGTTTCTCTACAGTGGCCAACACAAAAAATGTCCCTATCTGGAGCCGAGTTTGGTTTGTCCATTCTGGGCTACTGTAGAAACATGACAATGCAACATGGCGATATACATAGACAAGGATCCGCTCCCTATGTAGATTCAAACAGCTGATTCTATGGTAATGAAAACACAACAATTCTTATTTTCAGGTGATTATACACTAAAGAAAACATACTTGTTATATTTTACTCAATTTCTGCCAAGATATCCCCCTAAATCCTGCACGCTGGACCTTTGAGCACAACTAGGAAGTAATCCTGTAGGTGCTCGTGCTCATATGATCATGCCAGGCATTCACACTGCATGGCACACCACTAACAAAGATCGGCCAGAAGTCGTAATAATAATATTAATAATATTGATATAAAAACACAAAAAGATGGGGATAAAAGCACCTCGAGGTATTTTGGCCTTTTTAAAGATTTGTTTTTCTGTATTATTCTGCTGTAACACGCGTAAAAGGGTAGACGGGATGTTCTTGTATATACTGGAATGTATGTAGTTTAATTTACTTTTTGACCAATTGTGTTCTGCCATACAAGGGCTCAGGGGAAAGAGTGGGTCTGTTGGATGTTGGGGAAAGACATTTATCAACCACTGGGTTTTCTTGTTTGTTCTTTTGTTTTTGTTTTTTTGATCTCTGTTTTCCAGTCTGCCCTTACTGCACCACACGACACAGTATAAAGCTCTCACCACATATCTAGTGCAGAGATAAACGAGTAAAAAAGTGCTTTTAAATTTTATTCCATCGCTTTCAAATGTGCCACTCAGTGTCTGTTAGGATGGTAAATTATTTTATGAATGATAAAATGCCAAATTAAGGGGTTATTTATATGAAGATATATATAAATAAATGAATATATATATTATATATATTAGATATAATGTGTAGTTTAAGATTATTATGTTTGTTAGAGGCTTTTTTGCACTAGTTGAATGTTTCTGTTGTGTGATTACATGTAACCTTTGGCTCTCTAGTTTGTCAAAAGAAAAGGAAAACAAAAAAAGAAGCCGATTATTTTTGCAGAGCAAGTCACCGATTTGATTTCCTCCGTTTCTACTGTATCTCCTCTTTGTTTTCTATTTGAACTGTAGCTTGTCAACAAACCATTCTGTGCGTGTTTTTGTATTTATATTGTATTGTTGAACTTAAAGCAATGAAAATACTGTTGTTATCCAGCTCCTTTAATACTGTTTTATAGTATGTGTACCAATAAATCCAGGTGTAAAATGGGACATAACCACACGGCTCAGTTGTGTTTCTTCAAAGTACGACTGTGGGTCTGTAGGTTTTTTTGATTATATATATATATATATATATATATATATATATATTATATATACAAAGCCACAGAATTATTTTTTGGGGTCTATAAACCCATCAATTTCTTCACAATTTCAAGTTACAAACATTTGTATTCTTTAAAAAAAGAAGCTCCACAGTGGTGGTTAANATACACACACATATACACACATATACACACACACACACACACACACACACACACACACACACACACACACACACACACACACACACACAAGGACAGAAGAAATATATACAAATATATGGGCATTAATGCTAGTAGATATATATATAACCTAGGTCTTTTTTAGAGCATAGAAAGAAACAGGAAAAACAAAGCCAACAGGCAGCACATCATATGTAACAGTGGCCGCAGGCAGAGTGATTAGTACAAAGTAGTAGTAGTAAAAATGAACTATACAGAAAAGGAAAAATATACACAGCAAGGTGCTTTATCTAAAAATATTATATATTAGTCTTCGCCCTGAAAGAATTTCAGTACAGGGTCCCAAATCTTATCAAACACAACACCTCTATCCTCGTTATAGAATCTCAATCTCTCCAGATGTAACGTGTGTTTGCCATTTCATTTAACCATGAATCGTATGTGGGAACAGAGTCCATCTTTCACACTCATAAATTGCCTTCTTTGCAATCACCACTCCAAATGAAACAGCCATTTTTGGTGTTTGCTAGCATAGTATACAGTGCAAGTCGCTCCAAGGATAGCTATGAGTGGATCAGGTTCCCACCTGAGTCCTTTTATCCCATCTTTTAGTGCTGAAGTTGAAGTCCAGTATTGAGTGAGAGGATAAAACAGGCTTCAGTGTAATCCCTGCAGGCACCATCAATGTTACGTCCATTATAAGTGCTTGTTTTTTCCACTGACAGGTTGAGGTATTTAATTTAAATGTCTGACAACATTATGGAAAGGATTCCTAGAGATAGACCTTTTTATTAAGGAGTAAGATCTTCTTTGTCGAACAAGAAACAGCCCTGAAATCACTATTGCCAAACCCACTGGACTCCATTTAAATAAATGGTAATTTAAGTATATATAGAGGCTTCACATTTTCACATCTAACTGGTTGAATTAATGGTTTATTTCAACCAAACCAGAGTTGGTGATTGTTGGAACAGTGAAGTCAAACCAAGGCAGCTTTCTAGTGTTTTGTTTCTATCAACTCTGAATGGATTGTGTTGCATTACAGACGTACTGGGGGGGGGATCTTTAGATCACTGTCAAGGGTTACTGGAAAATCTGTTGAACCTAATGCTATGATTGCATTGATGGTGTAACTCCAGTACCACTCTCTTCCCATGAGGAAACTTTTACAGCCTTTGTTACCTTACTAGCCAGATGTTTGGTGTTACTCAAGTGGAAGTCCCCAACACCTCCTTCACACTCTACGGATAAAGGTCGTCATTCATTTTGTCAAACTGGACAGAATCAGGTGCATAATGAGGGGCTCCCTGAGGAACATTTGCATGGTGTGGGATCTGTTTTTCGAGTATGTATGAGAGCTAGACTTTCCAGATATTCCTGAATGATTGATCATCTATTTTACAGACATTAAATTGTGATGTGACAGACAATTGTCTGACAAACAACCATTATATTATGTTTTAGTATTTAGTGTTAATTTTTGTCATCATACAAGCATTTCCACATATTTTAATACTTTAATTTTATTACTGTATTTTGTTCTTTGTCTTGTTCTGGGTACTGATTCGGTTTGTAGTATTTGTCTTGGTGTTGTACTGTTATTATTTTACTTACCACTTACTTTTTTTGTTGTGTCACTATTGGATTGACCAGATATTAATTTGTTTTCTATCTGCTCTATTTAGGAAATTTCAAAAAACAGATTGTGGGGGGGGGGGGGGGGGGAATAGTGTGTTTTATGATGATAAAATTACTGTTTATTTAAGAGGAGTCTGGTGGGTTTGACTATAGATGTTGGGGCTGTTTCTGGCTCAACAAAAAAGATCTTACTCTTTAAGAAAAGGTCTATCTCTGTAGGGATCCTTTCCATAATGTTGTCAGACACTTAACACAATGATCTGAGCTGGTCAGTGGCAAAAACAAGCACTTTTAGCAGACATAAATTGATGGTGCTCGATTGCCCTGCAGGGGCACATTGCAGCCTTTTTCACAGCTTCTGTCTGCAGCCCTCTCACTTTATTCTGGATCAGTTTTTAAAAAGTTTTGTTCCCATTAATCACTCAGACATAAAAACATGGGACAATAAGATCCAGATTGAAAAACACAGAAGTCACCCTTTAACGTTTTTTCTAGTGTTCCCCCCGCTCAGTCTGTTCCCTTGTGATATGTGACCATTGTGTACTGAATGTCTCGAGTGGGGTCACACCGTGTCCGCAGCCCAGATTTATTAATCAAGCGCACACAGCCCGCGCGCACTTATCTCCCACACAATGACCACTGCTGCTGTCTAATCACATTCAACAAGTGCGGGGTCAATTCATCCCCCAGATACACTCTTGAACAGGCGGCTGCAGCGCTGAAGCTCTTAATTGTCATTATAAGCAAAGTATTTCCATGAGAAAGACGAACAAAGCGCCGTCATTATGTTTGCGTTGCCCGGCAACTCCGTGGCTTCCGTCTTCACTATATAACAGAGGTGATGGGTTTGTTGGGTCAGCACTAGTCTGGAGGAGAGGGTTAGAACTCTGCTCCATATTACAGAGAGATCATATTCTCCATGCTGAAGGCTCAGGGGAAGTCCGGAGGGCAAACAGGCACTGAGATCCTCCTGGAGGCGATGTCCAAAGATAAAGTCCACCTGGCCAGGTTCGTCCTGGACGCGCTGGATGGAGAAATTGTGGACTCCAAAACAAAGAGCGCACAGACGCCCCTCATCTCCTCCATCCTGCTGCCTGACAGTCAGACTCGGTGTAAGTTTGTAGAGCTCCTGCTGCACAGAGGAGCCAATGTCAACTGTCAGGACGGCAGCGGGCGCACTGCGCTCAGCTACGCCTGTGAGAAAGGCTACCTGGATGCTGCGAAGATCCTGGTCCGAAACAATGCAGACCCGGAGATTGTGGACGCCTGGGGGAACACCGCGCTAATGTACGCCGCAGTCGCAGGTCACTCACCTGTGGTGGAGTTTTTGGTGAGAGCTTTCAAGAGGCTGGGTCTTCAGATAGACAGGCAGAATAAAGTTGGAAACTCTGCTGTGGAAGTGGCGAAGTTTCTCGGCCACACAGAGTGCATCTCTGCGCTGACCAACACCTCCAGGAGGGGCCGTGAGGCTGAGGGAGGCGCGCCGGGATGTGGCGATGTAAACGACAAGTTTGAGAGGAAAGTTGGACACTTAGTGAATAAACTCGAGGTGCTTCAGACGTGTGATCACGCAGATTGTCAGTTGATGCAAAACTGCTCTTGGCAACCAAGGCCTCGGATAAAACAGAGCCGGCTGTCATCGATGGACTCTATAGAGGAGTTTGAAAGAGAGAATGACGGCTCATCTTCGCCTCCACCGGAGCTGGTCTTCTCACAAGTCCTAACCCCTAAACCCCCTCAACATTCTCCCAACTCTAAGCATGCTAAAACCGGGGAAAGGCTGACCACCTCTGATGATCACCTCCCTCCTCTTAAACAGAGCTGCGAGGCGTCAAAATCTATGTTCTTCTCCCCCCGGCCCGGCAGAAACACCCGCAAACCCAGCGCGCCCTCAGCTCTGGGCATCTTACTGGCTCCCATTCTTACCAACAAAAGTGAGACTGATCCAGGGGCAGAAAAATCAAAAATGCTGGACTTCGGTACGCGCAGATTTTACGACAACTACTATCAGAAGAGATGCAGTCTACCAACCAGTATCCTCAGCCCCACACCTCCGGACCGCACGCTGGTGCCCGCGCGTAAATCCAAAACCATCAGGAGGCGCGATGCGTCTCCCTGCAAGGCTGAGCCTCCTCTGTTCACCGCACCCACCGCCGCTCCTTCAAACAGCACCTTCTCGGTGTTGAGCAACAAACTCTTACGCCGATTCACCTCCCCGGAGATTAAGAAGGACGCGAAAGAGTTGGAGAGCAATCAGATGTTCACGTCAGGACGCATTCCGCGGTCAGAAACTTTCCCTCAGGACATGAAACATCTGCAGGTGGGCAGTAAACCCAGCATCGACAGCATCAGCAACGTCAAGTGTGAGTTTGACACTCAGTTTAAAATTCCAAACTGTTAGAAACCAAAGTGCGCCATGCGTAAAAAGTGTTTGTACTCATCCGCCACTAATTTACCGAACAGAGCTACATCAGAGCGATAATCTGTTCCAATCAGTTTCGCTAAATTACCCTCCAAATGTGTTTTGTGATCCTCGGTGACCTTCAAACCTCTTCTCCTTACTGCACAACAACAAAGTGTTAACAATACATCCGCCCTGCAAAAGTTACCAACGCCACCAACTGAAGAAAACAGGGAGTAAAAACGACACTAAATGTTTTTAACTGCAACTGAATCAGTGAAAAATCAACAGAAGCTCAAACTAATTTGCGTAAACTGTGCCAGCAGCTGCCAGCTGGACACTGCAGCACAGAGTGAAACGCAAAACTTGTAGTTTCAGTGTATAAAGGTCGCTCCTGTGTTCAGCAGCATTTGCCACTCCCTTCAGAGTGGGTGGGGGTTGCATCGAAGGTGGAGGGGTGATAATAAATTATTTAACTGTGCTGCATGTTTCTGTATCTCAAAGAAAAAAAGAGGCACTCAATCAGAGAGCATCACAGTGAACAGTATTTACATTAAAAAAAAAAAAAAAAGATTCATGTCAGATCTTAGAGTCGTTTTTGTTCTCTGGTTTGGGTTTTGGTGAGCACACTTATACTGGGTAATTAGTATCACGATTCCTATGAAGCAAGGCTGCAATGTGAGGCAGTTTCATTTGTGTCATAACTTCTAAAACGCCTCTAAATATCCTTCACACTCTCTACAATACCCATTTATATATCGCTCCATCAGATATACATTTAAAAAAAATAGTCTGTATGTGAGATGAAGTGATTTTGCAGCACCTATTCTCACTGACTCTCAGCTGCAACCTTGCAGAAGTGGAGTTTGAGAGAGGGAGGGAGGGAGGGGAAGGGGTGTTGTCGGCGTTTCCCTCCAGACATACATCATTTCAGCCCAACCTACAGCTGCTACCACAGAGATGGAAACTACAGCATTGCGGGAATAACTTAAGACTGCATGCCGAGTCCTTCCTTCCGTACAGGAGACACATTCAGGTGACGGACTTTTCCTTTCTTTGGAGGGGATCATTATTCCTGATGTTAATGATGTGTAGAAGGAGCTCGGTCCTGCAGCTGTCTCTGGGTTAAACCCCGTCAACCTTGGAGAGAGCGGTGGCGTTGGACAGCCAGAACTCCTCGGAGCCGGCTGCTGCTGCTTCTGCAGAGCAAACCGGATCTCACGTCCAACCTGGAGACATTTTTTTTGCTGCATTCGCGATGGTCTGAGCGTGACTGCTGGGCGCTGAGCAGAGGCATCCCTCCCCTCTCTCTCTCTCTCTCTCTCTCTCTCTCCTTTTCTCCTTTCCTCCTCTCCCGCCTCCCCTCTCTGTCTTTCTATCTCTCTTTTCTTGTGGTGGGTTCAGCACTCTGTCTTTCTATCTCTCTTTTCTTGTGGTGGGTTCAGCACAGGCTGCCCAGTGTGTTAGCCCCCTTTCTGCAGCGCTGGGGAAGCTGATAGCGATGGGACGAACCGGTTTCAGCACCACGGAGAGCGCCCGGCTTCTGCTGCTCGGTAAGAGAGAGTGTGTATGTGTGCGTGCGTGTGCGTGCGTGTGCGTGTATGCAGCTGTCGTGACTCCTTACTGCAGTGTGTGCGTGCGTGTGTGTGTGTGTACGTGCATGAGTGTGCACCCTAGGCATGACAGTGTGTGTGTTCTGGGTTTCTTTCCCCCTCACATGAATATAAAAGTCTTGTAAACATGATCAGAGTTGCGGTTCGTCACTTCCTGACGCGGCTCAGTCTGCAGCCAGTGGCGTGCTGTTGCTCCCCTGATACTGCAGATTTCAGTCTCCGGTGTTTTCACCTGGTTTTGACTTTGCCGTGAGGAAACAGAGGTGATGTGCCAGCGATCTGAAGATGTGAGCTAAACACACCGCTGTTTCTGCTGATTCTGCATGTTTTATGCGTGTGTGTGTGAGTGTGTATGTGTGTGTAGGTGTGTGTGTGCCCCCATCTGTTACCCCACTGATATGAAGTGCCCCCACCTCCAACCTTTCTCATTGTCTGGCCAGGTGTGCTGGCGCTGTCCGTGGTGCTGGCGGAGCAGGAAGGGGAGAACCTGTCCGGTCTCTCCAACAACCCAGACAAAGCCATCTTCGCGGTCCGGGAGAACGGCACGACATGCCTGATGGTGGAGTTCGCCGTGAAATTCCTCGTGCCATATGACGTGCTCGCGCTCAATGGGATAGACGTAAGGGATCCCCCCGTGCATTTTAATACATGTGGATGCTTAAAAAAAGATAGAGACAGAAACGCACTTGCAGTTTGAAGCCAGTAAGCTGCATTACATGTTGCTTTGTGTTGGAGACGTTACGATTTGTGCGTAAAGGTGGTGCAGCACTGGAAACATGTTTTACATGCAACATATTTTGAACATTTATTCAAAATGGCAGTTTTTGCTCTCATAAATATGAAAAATGTCTGCTGATTACATTAGAATTGTATTTGCAAACTGCTTTTGTAGTGTGTAGTCGTGCGTAAAATGCTGACGTCGTCGGACCCATCCTTAACAAAAGGAAGACATTATTCGATATCAGACTTTTTGATCATCAAGTTTTCTTTATTTATGCTTGTTAGAACAACTTATTCAAATAACCCTGCCCGCTCTCTGGATATTTATCACACTATAAATTCGTGCGTAAAAATGGAATGATAAAGTGCATCCAGAGACATCAGGATGCGTAATCTGTCCCCATCTGTCGACTTTTTAAACAACATGCCTGTTTGTGTCTTTCTGCAGCTGATCACGGAGCAGGCTGTGTTCACATTGCCCCGTGGGGCAGAGATCGAGGGGAAATGCGGGAGCACAGAGTCAGAGATTCACATATCCTGGAAGAACAACGCCTACACACTCCGCATCTACTTTTCTAAGGTGGGCGACAACGCATCAGGGAAACGGCAATAATGCGTAAAATGTGCCACAGCGTGCCATTCCAAAAGTCTGAATCATCTCCAGGGAATATCAAGACGCCAACACTACATCATACAGCTCCTGAATGTGTTTCCCTAAATTTACTGCAACTCGGAATCATTTTTGTTGCGCAATGGACATGAGGAAATTCAATTTCCCCTTTAATCAAATGATCCTAAAGTGGAATCATGTCATTTGTAATGATGTCCTGAATTAAGGGAAATATTTTAGTTAAAGGGAAACTAATTCACTTAATCATGTTTTTAAGAACATTATTTTTTCCCCTAGGCCACCTTGCCCTCTCCACGCGGCGGAAAAGCCCAGTTTGACGCGTGTGTGTTTCTGTGTGTTGCAGGAGCTCCGTGAGAAGGGCATTGAGGTGTGGAAGATTAGTAAGGTCCAGTTCGTCTATGACACCTCGGAGACTTCGCAGTTCATCAGCGCGTACAACCGTGAGTGTCCCGTGTGTACAGTGCCGCAGCTACTCAGCACATTTCAGTCCCGCCTGCTTTGATCGCAACTCGCTCTCACTGATGTCACATCTGTATTCACATGGAATTAGAGAACTGAGTCATGCGTGGATTCACGATTTACGATTTACACCCACGTACATGGAATAAAAAAAAAAAATCACTGGAATTATTTCAGATTTTAGACAGTGTCCGCCACATTACAGTATGACTCTAAGATGAAAAATACGCCTAGGACTAATATATATATATATATATATATATATATATATATATATATATACACATATACACATATACACATACATACAACTTTTAATACTTTTATTATAAAAAAAAAATACTGTTAAGATTTTTTTAAAGGTTTTATTATTCATTTAGTTATTATTATTACTATTATTATTCATTATTATAATTATCATGACTACAATGTGAAAAACAAAACAAGTGTATAAATACCTTTATTGTCAACCTCTTAACACAACTTCTTCATACATTTTTAGTTTTATTAGTTTTCATAATAATTTCATTGTCATCTTGAAACATTTAAACGTTTTAAAATGTATATTTATTAATTTATTTTAATTTAATATTTATTTATTTTATTATTATTTTTTAAATGACTACTACTAATAAATTATTATTATTATTATTATTATTGTTATTATTTATGACAATATGCATTAATACATTGTATGTCGGACCTCACCACACAACTTTTTTTCATGAATTACAAGTTCTAAAAATTTCATTGTCATACTGAAATATTTAAACATTCTTATAATTTTTAGTTAATATTTATTTATTTTATAATTTTTTTAAATAACTTCTTACAAATACATTATTATTATTATTATTATTATTATCATTATCATTATTATGGATTTTTTTTCTTTCATCCTGTTTTCCCACAGTGGATTCACCCAAATTGCGTATAGAAAATCATCCCAAATTATGGAATTTGCATCAATTTAATTTTCGCATGCAGTCAGCCTACATGGAAGCCAGTTACACACACACACACACACACACACACACTCCTTAACCCGAGTTACATTACACTGCCTTAATGCTTACTTCCTATTTATGACTCATCCTCTCTCTCCAGCGGGGAAGCACACAGCGAGCACCCACCGCCTGTCGGCCCTGGTGACACCCGCCGGGCACTCCTACGTGTGCACAGCTCAGCAGACTCTCACGCTCATCTCGAGCGACCACCAGAAGGGCGTCACCGTCTCCATGTATGACATCCAGATCCAGCCCTTCGACATCGCCTCTGACTTCATGTTCAGCGAACGTAAGAACAAACCAAACACTGCCACCAAACACAATGACGATAATGATAATGAGAAATCCTGGATAAGGGTGTTGCAACTGTACATCTATCTCTCTCTCTGACTCACTCACACACACACTCACACACACTCACACACACTCACACACACCCCTCTGGTGGGTTACTGCTGCAGTATACTGTGGGGCTGCAGAGCAGTAGACAGGCTAACAGGAGAAAAAAGAAAAGGTTGTGATGCAAGAGGGACAAAAGAAATGCAAAGAGAGAGACAGAAGGAAAGAAGGGGTGGGGGGTCATTAGGACTTTATGAGTGCAGTCATATCCTCGCCCTCAATGCAGCTTTTATAGACATACTCAGTGTCCCCGGCTGTCCTCTGAAGCCAATCACCTTGGAAGAATCATTTGCTCTGAGCTGCTGTAAACTAGGCTGTGCTATGCTTCACTGCCTCCCTCCTCGTGTGCATTACTGCTGCCCACAGGGAGAAACACCTTCAACTTTAAAACACACACACACAACCATATACTGTACAGCCAGCTGTGGTATAAGTGTCCTCCTTCCCCCTTACAGACACCCAGAAGATGTGTGCACACTAACATGCCTTTATCTGAGCACAGGACAGGTAAACAACAAACTGTGTCTAATTGTTTCGCTGAAAGAGAGAAGAAACATCTGTGGGAAATTTGTGTCATTTAGTGAATAAAAACCTCAGTGCCTCTGTGCAAACACACACAGATGCTACCTGCATGACTCACACACTCATAGATATGCATGCACACACTGCACACTTACTATGCATACTGCTACACACCCCTATCGGTCAACACTGATCACTGCCTAAACCTGAGAGAGGCCACATCATGATGAGTGTGGAGTTCACACTGCAGAGACAGCAGGGCTGAGGGATATTAAGTTTTGAAAATAAATCACACTCAAATGATCAAACTGAAGTTCAATACAACACACTGCATCAGAACGTTTTACACGTGCAACAGTAACTTTTACAACTCATTTACTTACTGAGTAATTTTATTTAAAATCACTAAATTAAACTAGAAGTGAAACACGCACTTGATTGATCATTAGTCCAGTGACGTGATCTGCAGTTATTTTGTAGGGTTGCAACTGACGATTCTTTTTATGTCCATTAATCCGTTGATTATTACCTGATTAACTGATCAGTTGTTTGGTCAATGAAATGTCGATGAATGTTTCCCACAACCCAAAATGGCGTCCACAAATGTCTTGTTTTGTCCACAAGCCAAAGATATTTGGTTTACTGTCATACAGGAGTGAAGAAAATAGAAAATATTCACCTTTAAGGAAGTGGAATCAAAGAATTTGGCTTTTATTTTCTTTAAAAAATGACTCAAAGCAATTTATTGATTATTTAAAAAAAAGCTGGTGGTTAATTTAATAGTTGAGAACTAATCAATTAATCATTGCAGCGCTACTATTTTGATGATCAGCGATTAGCCTATACCTATTCAAGTAAAAAAAAATTTTTTAAGCAAAAATGCCTAAAATTCACTGGTTCAGTTTCTCATACGTTAATATTTGCTGGTTTCATCGATCTTTCACAACAGTAAACTTAATATATTTGGTTTTTTGGACAAAACAATGAATCTGAAGACATCACCGTAGGAGATTCTGAGTTACCTTTTTCACCAGCCTATATTTGGACATTTTATGGACTAAACAATTAACCAAGCAAACAATTGGCAGATTAAACAACAATCCCCAATAATATCAACCTGATGTCAGAATTGGAAGATAATTGCTTTAAAATGAAACATTAGCTTCAGCCTGAAATGAACATTTCTGCCAATATGCCGATACTTAAATAATGCAACTTTAATTTATGAAATAGGTCAAATCTGACCCAGCTGTTACTGATGTAAGAACTGTCGGAGGGAGAGCGTCATCCAAGCCTGTTAAAGGAAGACAAATTTTACAGTTTTGTTTGTAAAATAAACATGGCATGTTTTATATGTAATCTAAGTTAAAGTAGTTTTTCCCAGGGAATGTGTACTATTTGAAAAGCATTGTGTTTATGCCTGCATCAGCCAGTTTGGGCTGCACAATGAATCGAAATATTATCGAACTCAATATGGCGAAGTGTAATATCCAAATTGCATGTGCTGCAACATGTTGATAAAGGTAAAATGTGTCACAATATTTTACATAGTTGTCCTGGCCTACAAATCATATTCCAGACATACACATGCTTGTTTGGTACAGACACTGAAAAAGTAACATAATCACTATTTTTATATTATTTTTCAGTGAAACTTCTGTAAAAATGCCATAATGATACGAGTAGGTATTAATTCCACTACAGGGGAGACTTTTCAATTTTATTTCTACAGCCCAATATCACAAATCACAATTTGCCTCAGGGGGCTTTACATTATATGATACCCTCTGTCGCTGGACCCTCACAGAGGATCAGGAGGATGAGTCTGAGGAAGGATCCCTCTCCCAGGACGGACGGACGGACGGATGTGCAATAAAATGTCTAGAACACACCAACATAATAAAATTACAGTATAGATAATCCTACATATGTCTGTACTGGCAATTGGCCAAAATGAATCTGAAAACATCAGCATATCAGCAAAAATCCAATATTGTGCAGCCATAATGAAAACTGTTAGTAGCTCCAGCCCTAATTCATGAAATTTTGTAAAAAAAATAAAAAAAATAAATCATACGAGATATACCTTGCGCTTTGGGGTTGCATTTTTGATGTATGAAAGGCGCTATATAAATAAAGTTTGATTGATTGATTGATTGATTGATTGATATAAAAGCTGATGGTTATCATACTGTGTACATTTATTTATCTATCATATTGAAAAAAAATGCAGATTATCTCCCCTTTATTTTAGATCATTTCAAAGGGGAGACTTTATACACATACTTCCAATAATAAAATGGTTTCTATTATAGTAATAAAACATTTGATCAACCAAAAGTAACCCTTCCATTTTCATTCCTTTAAGGGTCATTCTGACTGATAATAATAATCCTGTAATGTGAAACTGTAGTATTTTCGGCATAGTACCATAAAATCTCATACCGTCGCAACCCTGATGATGATATCATCACAATCTGATTCCATTGAAAGGTATTAGAAAAAATACTGAGTCATCACCAGGCCCAAAAACACGACACATGGACTCTGAATGAATCTGCACACTATCTCAGATCTTCTGAGACCTTCAGTGTCACCATACCATCCTGACTGTGCTCATTATTCCACTTCCTACAGCCTACAAGTGCATCACCGACCAGCGGGAGCGCCTGGAGGAAACTCTCCCCCTTATCCTGGGCTTCATTCTGGCCCTCATCATCGTCATCACGCTCACCGTCTACCACTTCCACCTGAAGCTGACAGCTAACCAGTCCCAGCTGCCCAGAGATCGCTCCATGTACAAGAACATGTAGCCAGCAGCACGACGGCAGCGGCGACTCCCTCAGCTCTCTCCAAAGCTAACCTGATAAAAGACTTGTCTCCTCGATGTCCCGGGCCTAACACCACGGAGGAAAGTGCCATGTGATGGACTGAATCCCTGACGGAGAAATGGGTGTAGCCTGAACTGAAGGCACTGGAACTTTTGAACAGCTAAAACACAAGTTAATGGCACAGCTTGGGGCCTAGCATGGATGTAGTTGCAGGGTAAACCCACCAAAACCTAATTTTCCCAGCTGCTGAATTAAATCTTAACGCCATGAATTCATAGTCTGTCTTACAGTTATTAGAATTTTAATGAAAATAAAATATAAATTTATGCTTTTCTGAAAATATAATTGATTTCCCTTCAGATTGGTGATTGTTTGTCATCTGAAAATCACCAACTTGAGGTTACAGTTCACGTATTTTTTTTTCCTGTAACATCTCCAGGGCCTAGTTTATCACTTCAGCTCTTTTTACACAACTTTGAAAGAAATCGCCAGAGCTTCTGCTGTCATCTGCAAACTGTTTGTTGTCTTCTCCTCTCTTTCTCTCTCTGAAACTGCTGCTAAATTATTTCTATCGTTGGTTCTCTATTTGCTATTTTATTTTTCGTTCAAGAATCTTTTTATTTCCTTTTTGAATGCAGCCATAGTGTTTCACAGTGGACAAGTCTTGTAGTGTGTGCAGTGCAGTGGCATTCAGAGTTGCAATGTTTTTGCTTTGACTTCACCGAATCCTTTCTCCACACCGATGTATGGAACATATCAAAAAAAGGGAAGAAAGAAATACGTAAAAATCTGATACAAATTCTGCGCTACGCAGTGACGAATTTGTCAGAGTGCCATATGAGAGTGTTTATGAAAAGAGAGGTTATTAAATTGAAAAAAAAAAAAATAAATAATAAGTGTACAATATTTTCAGAATCAAAGTCTATGCATAAACCTCTGCTGATGCAATCTTGTGCAGTATTCTTCTGTTCATTGAAATAAATTGCTGGAATCATCTCTACACACCTGTCAAGTGTTTCCTATTATCTGTCACATCACTACAGCACACACTTTTTAATCTTTCAGACCTAATCAAACCTTCTTTGTTAAAGTAAATCTAATAAGTCTACAGTGTTAAAGCACAACTTGAAGAAGGTGACGGATAGTCCTGTCAGTGGGGACGCTGCAGGGATGAGGTATTGATTTTGTCGTCTGACTCTGGGCCTTTGAAGGAAACGCAATATGAACAAGTCTAATTGAAAATAAATAGAGCATTTGTGTCAGCTACACCTATTTGTTTCAGAGATGTGGGCGTCATACATCATCCTGAGTCACAAGCCGTCAAAGTCAAAGCCTTTAATCCAGTTTTTCACTCAGACGAGCAGCATCAGTGTTCGACATGATCTTTAGAAGTGGTCTTTTTGTTATTAAAAGGTCAACTCAAGGCCTGACTTTTTCCTTTTAGACTACGACTGTCATGTTAAAATCAGACCTGATTAATCCCACTACACCCAACCACAACATTAGGGGAGACTGGGGACGGTTGTAACAATATGAACAGTCATGAACGATGCCCACCGCACACTAGAAGACTAAAGAAAACAAATTACTTAGGTCTGACACCCTCTTACATCTAAAGACAATGGGTATACATGCACACTAATACTGAATATGAAAATATTAATACGTTTCATTTTATCAGAACATCAAGATGAGAAAAAGATTCACAGAAGACTGACCTTTATGACCACCTTACACCAAACAATTTAGATCATGGGAGCGCATCAACTCTGTTTTTACTCTAAAATTGAAATCTGTCTGCAACAGTAAAACTGCTTGAAAAGTTGTTTGGTGTAAGGCCGGCATGAGCTGCCATGGTGAGCTCAACGCTGTATCGATGGATGTACAATAACACAAACATAGGTTTAGGTGGTATCGAGGTATTATGTCGGGGTATTTAGAGATCCCGCAGTTTTGTTTTTCAATAGCGTCAAAAATACAGATGCTCCTCTTCCTCTTAAACTGATACAGAGATGCTGCATTGAGGTGATGTATTGGCATGTGATTTTATTCTAAGAGAAAATCAAATACCACGATACTTTTGACCAAATACCTCAATATCAATATTGCAAGTTCTTTGACAAAATTTTTACACAATGAGATTTTTGATAAATAGGTACTAATCAGTAATGTGGATATAATAACTATGTAGGTTAACGAAAACAATAGAACAGCTAGAACAGTCTGCTAACTTAGGAAAATGTCATCACTTTACTGTTACACAGCCTTTAACATCAGGAAAAGACAACGTTTGCGATATTATAATATACAAAATCCAAGACAATATCCAGTCTCATAAAGATATCAATATGATATCGATATATTGCCCAGCACTATCAAATTTGCCACCATTAAAGAAACAGTAATGTGACGAAAAGACGGTGGACTATCAAACATATTATCAAAACTACAGGGAAATTTTCACTGAATCTACACTATTCATTGGATAATTTCATTTAATACAGTATATTTTCAGTTGAAAACAACAACGCATGTTGTCCACTCAAGTGGACATGTGAAAATCTGGATACAATTTTTTAAGTTCAAATATTGTTTTTTCATGCCCAAGAGCAATAAAAACACATAGGAAAAAAATCCTGACTGAGGTTGTCATAATTCAGGCATGAAAGGGTTAGGCATTACATGTATAGCCTCATAAACGTAGAACATAGAATATTACACAAAAAACACCAGATATCAGTCAAAAATCAACAAATCATCATCTCCTACCTATACCCTCCTAGCATCAGTCTCTCCATCCTCTGAAAGTCACAAAGCCTATTGGGAAAAAGAAATAGGTATTCAAATATCAGATGACATTTGGGAAGAAAGTCTCAAACACATACACAAATCCTCAATCAATGCCAGACACTGCCTTATACAATTTAAAACACTATACAAACTCCACTGCTCCAACGCCAAAATACACAACATATGTCCACGTGTCACCAACTTGTGATTAATGTCAGACCTCAGAAGCAACCTTTCTCACAACGAGCTCAACAGCATCGCAGAAATCATTAATATTTCACTAGTACCAGAACCAATGTTAATCATTCTGAGTGTGTCTGAAGCATTAAGACAACTCTCCATTGCCCAACAAAAAAACCTCTTCTACTGCATCATTACGGCAAAAGAGCTAATGTGATGAAGAGGAACAACAGCTCCAACCTACAATATGTGGCTACATGACCGAACCAGCACACTACACTTGGAGAGGATAAGATAGGTCTTAAAGGATAGACTCCCACATTATGTCACAATCTCTCATATCACACACTGAGCAAAGTACAGTTCCTGAGCTGTAACCCACCCCTCTATAATATTCCAATATAATATACAGAAGGGGTCAGTGGTGTAGTGGAGGGTATACACAGGTATACAGGGTATACCCACTTCTTTTTCTATCCAGTGACAGTATACCCACCTATCAGCTAAAAAGCCATTGTAATATATAGGAGAGTATGCCCACTTCCTCATCAGTAATCTACCTATCTACCTAGTAGTACACCCACCTCATCATTTACCACTGCACCACTGGAGAGGTTAAAGAAGTCCTGTATCTCGACTTGGTTTCCCTTTTTTTTTTATTTCATTCTTATTCTTTCTTTCCCCCTTTATTAACATTATGCACATTTAAAGCCTCAGTGTGTAAAAATGGTGAGTAACAGTGACATCAGCGGTCAAATTCTAGATTGCAGGGCTCACTCGCTCACCCCTCCCATCGGGTAAGTGATGGTGGCCTCGTAGGACAAAAAGCCTTGCGCAGACAGAGATGGCATCATCCACAAGTTTTTCAAGTTTTTCAGGAGTAGGCCTATCTAGCGATGAGGTGAATATTTATTTAGGAATCTAAACCATGTTACAATATTGTAGCGACCCTGCAGTAAATGTTCTGTTGTAATGTCAGTGTTCTGTGAGTTAATGGCATGTTTGGGATTGAATGAGTATAGGTAGGTGGGCGGGGTGCGAGTGTGACGGGGATGAGAGCTGTGATCTTTTTCTTTTATTTTGTGGCGTGGTTTCCCTCTTACAGGGCAAAACATATGTGTGGTCCTCCATTTAAAGTGCGACAGAATCATAAAAGTACAATGCAGGTTCACGCAGAAGCGCCCCGGATTGAGCTTCACCTTCTCTGTCTCCAGTGACGGCAAGTTCTAGGCAGAGATATTGGATAAAGGAGATACCCCACTGTAGGCTTATCCAATGTTAAGAAAACGGTTACTCTTCCTGTCTCCTAAGTGGGCGTGGTTAGCTCTCCCTCCAATCAGAGCCTGTTCTCCCTCACCCCCCCTCCCCCACCACCGTGTTGAACAGAGGCTCTGTGGATGTCTGTGTATGCGGATCGAGAAGCAGGTGGAATGAAAATCAATTCTTCCTATTATTGCAGCCTATTGCTGCACAAAGCTTGGGCATTTTTATTACTAGCGGTAAATAACTGTTTGTAAGCTAACTGTGATTTTACCGCCTGTTTATCAAGATCACAAGATCTCG
>NC_065517.1:39202458-39237770 GCF_006386435.1 Epinephelus moara
ATCACAACGCTATGAACTGTGGGTAATTTCCTTACCGTAAGTCCGCATCGATGCTGACCTACGGTAAGGGGGCATAAAGGGCTCACTCACCGACTCACTGACTTGACGATTTGACAATGGGACAGCCCTCACACACACACGCACTTCACATGAACGCGCCTCTAAGTCAGTGAGTCTGTAAGGGATCGGACTGTATTCAAATATGGCGACGCAAGATGGCAGCCTCCAGCAGACCGCGCTCTGTCTGTGTATATATAGAGAAATCATTCTAAGCCTATGAGAAAGCTTCCATTTGTATGTGAATTGCATTACACTTTAGTAAATATATATTTTTGAAAGCAATAGTTGATATTTGCTAATAAACAACCACGTAAATTACACATTGTAACTTTAATACACCTACTTTTTGTCTTGTATCCATGTTCATGTTTTCCTGCGTCTGTGAACTTATAATCTCTCAAGACAGATTCTACAATCTACATTGTAGAAAGAAAGAAAGAAAGAAATTAGTATTTTTTTTTTTTTTTAACAGATGGATTTCCAGATTGGTGAACTTATTACTTCAAAACTATTTTCTGTAAAATGAAATGAGCGCTGATGTTACACCATGATACATGTACTTTCATCTTTGGCTAAATAAAAATACTTAGATTGAGAGATTGTTAGATGTCAGTAAAATCAGGAATTAGAAATACATGACAATACATGAGCAATGGTGCATAGAGAGCAACACACAGCAACACAGCTTATATCTTACAGCCAGAGACTTTTCACAACCTGAACCAGTCAACCACAGACCAAATCCAACAGCTCATACTTCATAACTTCAACAAACCATAGCGCCGAGAGGAAGAGGAAGGCCTTTAGAGATACAAACAAGCTGTTCAAACTCCCAATAACTTCGCCTTCATGTCCACCGACAGTTACAGTTAATAAATAAACACTGCGTCACTGCCAAATCATAACTAATGTAGAAAAACTCACCTGTTGCTGAGCTTCATTTCCAACATGGAGCCGCCGAATGTCAGTTTGTTTTGTTTCCGGGTGTTCGCGGAAATTCTCTCTGGATACAAACATGTCCATGTTCCTCCTCCTTTGGGATAAAATGTCCTTTAAAGTTGAAGTGGTGGAACATTCAGCCACATGTTCAGGATTGTTCAGCCTTCTCCATCGTTGCACTGGTACACATTACACGGAAGTCAATGAGTCGCCATTTCCCAAAGGCTAACTGGCTAATTGCGCTAAAAACAAAAACCGGTCAATCATATCAAACGGTTAAAATAAATAAATACTTCTAAATTTCACTGGCTAAAATAAAACTCGCCGTCGGAAGTTATTAAAATCCCTCCGTGAGCGTCTTCCCAGTAGATATTCACACTGTCATGGCAGGAAACACACAGGTGCATCAAATATCACTAATGATGGCTCCGTTTAACTGTACAGGTGTTACATCGAAATGTGATCCCCCGTCGACTTGTGACCCCCGTTAATGCGTAGCGGCCATCTGGATGGTTGGGTTCGAGCTAATTGGTGGCTAACAGGTTCAGGTTTAGGCGGGTTTATGTTAAAATGGCGGACACTTACCGACGGGGGAAACCGAGGAAACAGACTTCGTCATAACACCTGTTAGCCAGCATCAGCATGTATTACACCTGAGCCCTTGACCGGAAGTATCTTAACTTAATGCAGCCGGGGATTTTAGAAACATGGAAGTCATGAATCTGTAAAAATATAATATAAATTATTATTAAAATTATTATATTATAGATATAATATAAATATAATATAATATAAATATAAAAAAGTGTTATACATTAATTTCTAAAAGTATGTTCTGGTTTTTTTTTTAATAAATAGATCCTTATCTCAGAATTATAAGAAAAGTTTTCATTGGAAAAAAATGCTATTTTTTCCTGAATTTGCAAGATTATTATCTCTTTAATCCAGAAAAAAAGAGCAACTTTTTCTCAACTGAGCCTTTCCATACCCCAATGCCATCTTACTCATGCGAAAAATGTTTGACTTTATACCAAAAACTCTTTATTTTTTATTCATTTGTTTTGTGTGACATCTATTCATTTAACTAGTTTTATTTCCTTTAAATTTGACATCCCTTTTCTGTGAATGGTCAAAATCCTCAAAAGATTTGTCCATGATGCTAACAACTTAATTTTGAGAAAGAAATACTTAATCTCTTCATTTTATTTAAATTCAACTTAATTGTTTTGCCTGAAAGACTGTACATATAGAGAAACTGACTCTCACAAACACCTCCTCATGTTGTTATCATCGAAGAGCATGACCTCATTCTCCTCAATGGCCCTGAATGAAGCTTATAATTAATGATATTAATTATGCCTTCAGTGAGGGGTCAAAAGGTCAGTTGCAGGGGTGGAACCGGATGTACACATTAGGGGCTCAGCCCAAACCTTGGGGGAACTGTTTTGTGGTTTTCTGGCTCTCTGTGGTCATTGTGTGTCTCCATGTGATTGTTCTGTGTGTCTTTGAGGTAATTGTGGGTCTTCTTGTGGTCATTTTGTGGTTGTTTTGTGTCTCTTTAATGGAATTTTGTTTCTTACTGAGGTCAATTTGTGTCTCTTAAACGTAATGTTGTTTTCTTTGGTCATTTTGTGTCTGTTTGCAGTTCTTTTGCATCTCCTTGAGGTCATTTTGACTCTCTTCCTGGGCCGTACCTGTTAATTTGGGTGACATTTTGCAGGTGAAGGCCAGGAGTCCCCTCTGACACTGCAGGCCCCTGGGCCTGTGCCTTGTATGCCCGTTCAGTAATCCATCCATGTGTGGATGTATTACATCTTTCACCTTAACAGTAACTCAGCGACTCATCAGCCTTGAGTTTGATCCTCATTGATGCCCTGCAGTCCCACTGGCCTCCAGTACTTGTGCTTTTATTTACTGGGCCGTCGGCAGAGGTATCTTTCTCTGAGAAAGAAGCTCCATTCTCTGTCCGAGCTAAATCAATATCCCATTATGGTGTTTCAGAGGGAAATGGCTTAGAGGAAAGAAAGAGAAATAACCTCATATATTCTGCCGATCCATGGATGTGTCTTTCTGCCTCTGTCTTCGGAGGTGAAGTTAGGGTGAAATAGTTGGAAATGTTGAATTTAGAGAATATGGAAGACCCAAACAACAAAGAGAAAATAAACAGTTGATGACTGAAAGGAACTCCCTTGAATAATCTGACAGTGTGCTGTTTAAAAAAAATCTCTGCTTGATATGAGACACAGAGAGAAGAAGAGGAAGAAGAGGAGACTGCAGAGAGAGGGGGATGAAGGAAAAATCCATGCAACACATCTCAATGTTTTTATGGGCGTTTTTTAATTGAAACCAGCTTCACTGATAACAAACATGCAATATCACTGTACAAGCCAACACCGCAGATAAGTGTTACTCATTCAAGTCTTGACACATTGTCAAGGATTAGCCAGCAGCACACACACACGCACACACACACACTTTCAGATGTTGTACAGAGATAAACACGCTCTTTTGCTCTTTGACATACACAACACACAAACACACACTCACACAGTCATATTTACATATCACAGTGAATGATGGGTAAAAACGATGCGGGGAGGAGGATTACACTGTTCTCCCGGTCCGACCAGAGATGAGAATGGCAGCACAGTTCCAGTGATAGCGAGTAGTGTGTCTGACTGAGGTGGGATAAGGAGTGAGATGATGACAGTGAGGATGTGAGTAGAAAACGAGACCTTTTATCAGCATCCTAAAATCTGCGCGGGAGGCAGGCGTCTTGGATGGACGCCTCTTAGCATCTAGACAAACAGGATGAGACTCCTAATATAAAAGAAAACAGGTCTGCATCGAGTCTTCTTTTTTTCCCGTCAAATCCACTCCATCTGTGCTACATTTAAATGCATGGTGTAATTACAGTATCATAAATACAGGGCTTCATAAATAGGTTTGGGGTATTGCTCGGATGATATAACAACTGATAGCACTGCCTGTGATGCGCTTTTAGAAATGTAAAATCAAAACCCAACAAAAAAAACAAACAAAATAAACAAAAAAAGGCCACACTACCAAAAAATAAATTCCAATAAATAAATAAATACTTTAAAACGTCATACAAAATTCTGACATTACCCTTTTTTCCAACATTTAATGGAAGTTCTGTCTACAAATGTAAGATAATAAATATATTTAGTATTTTTAGTAACAGTTAGGTTTAGGTGGGTTTATTTGGGATATCTCTTATATCTTTAAGCAAAAACTGGATTATAAACAGTAGGAAAGATCTCTGCAGAAACTCTATTTAATACTGCTCATATCACAATGGTTACGACACGATAAAATACTGCAAATTATCAAAACTGTACAGAAAAACTTACAAGTTTCTCTAAAATACATTTTCACTGTTAGTGTGTGAGAAGAGAGATACAAGAGAGCTCGTCTCTGTTTGACCAGCTGAGCAGCAGCAGCACTGTCCTTCAGACGGACCAACGGCACAGTCAACAGTCATCACCAGTCAAAGACGCCTCTCTGCACGCAGCTGATTGTTCTGCCCTCTGCTGCTCCAGTGTGGAGCAGAGCGCCGGGCCCCAAGGTCCCTCCACCACGTCAGCTCACCACACCCTTCTGAAGACTCCTGCTGATGGCTACTACAACTCTACATGGAACTGGAAGAGAGAAGACTGCAGCAGGGCGAGCCGGCCCACATGTTTCTACTGAGTTCCTCTGGCACGGTGCGCTCTTCTACTCCAGTTCATAGTTTCAAAATGATAGATGATTTTTTTTTCTTCTTTTCTCTGTCATGTGTTTTTTTAAAATGTAGTTTCTTAGATATTCCTCTAGCTAATCTACGTCACGGTTACAGGTGTGAGTGTTAGTGGCGTGCCACCAAGCGGTGGGGTGTTTTGGCTGGGTGAGGGCAGTGCCACCCTGGTAGTGTGTGTATGTGTGTGTTTTTAGTGTAGAGGAGGGCAGGTGTCTGGGGCCGGCAGGTCAGCGGTGGCGATAGTGTCTCATGAGGGGGACGATGCAGGAAGGAGGGCCAGACATCTTGAGGAAGGGGTGCTGGAGGAGTTCCTGGGCCGTGGCTCTCTGCGAGGGCTCCCTCACCAGCATCAGGTCCAGGAAGGAGCGCAGCACAGAGGACACCTGGAGATGTAAAGAAATGATTTAGTCCTTTATTTAATCTATGATTATTGATTGTAAGAGAAGTTTACTACTAACAAGACAGATCTCAGATAAAGAGGTAGTTTGGATTTTTTGAAGTGGGGCTGTATGAGGTTCTAATCCATAGTCGGTGTATTACCTACAATAAATTGCGGTTGGCACACCTCCAGTTTGGAGAAGCAGGCTGGAGTACAGACATGGAAGCTAAGCAATGCACTGCCAAATGTGACGTATCCACCTAAATATCACATTATCAGTATAACTACATGCTATATTTAGAATATTTTCAACAATTTATCTTGCTTTCACACGACCCTTTTCGGTGGGAAACTGAACAGAAAGTTTATCTAAACTCTCTTCACAGCCAGACTCTTTTGGGAAAAACAGTAATTTTGCCTCTCAGAACACTAGAGCTGCTGGTCTACGACTGTCTCGAGTAGTTACTTTGTTTAAATAACTTCAATGCCCCATCATAAATCGCTGTCTGACGTCAAGGTAAAGTGGGGAAAATATTCCAAATATACCATACACTAAATCATATATGCCGCATTCGATACCATTGACCATGTCATCCTTTTGGACCATCTCCAAACCTGGGTAGGTATCAACGGCACAGCTCTACAATGGTTCAGGTCATACCTAACAGACAGGCGTTTTTGTGTGGGTATTGCCGACGCCAGGTCTGGTTCAAAAGATGTCCACTGTGGGGTGCCCCAGGGATCAGTGCTAGGTCCGATTTGCTTTTCAATTTACATGCTCCCTCTTGGCCATCTTTTACATAATATCAGTTTCCACTTGTATGCAGATGATATTCAGATCTATTTATTTTCCTTTTATTTATTAAATTGTTTAATTTGCTTTGTCTTTTATTTGGTTTTGTAAAGAACTTTGTAACTGCGCTATATAAATAAAGTTTATTATTATCATTATCATTATTACTATTATCATAATTAAACTACTGCTGCCCTCGTCCACAGCAGTACATTTCTTAGGTTCTGTGTTGGTACTCCTGCCTGCTTCTCCAAACTGGGGATGTGCAAACTGACACCTACTGTAGGTAATACACAGACTATAGATAAGTGCCTCATACAAACCCACTTCAAAAAATCTGAACTATCCCTTTAATACAGAACAAAACTGGTAGCACTTCAGTAGGAAACAATCACTGAGATATGAATTCTGTTTGTGACCTGTCCTTCTACAGTAGGTCAGGTCACAAATGACTACATATTTCTTTAAGAAGGGGTTAGTTAGCGCGGTGTATCTGCAGCGTAAGTGACCAGACATACAGCCATCTGTTAATGTCTACACATCATAGGTATGGACAAATATTTAAAAAAAATAAACAATTTTATGTACTTTAACATCTCAGAAAACAGTCATGACACAAGTTTTTAATACCTTGTGCGACTCTTTTAGCCGAGGGGGCAGGTTATCTCGTATCCTCCTCATGGCCTGCAGAGGGGGTTCATTAAAGTAGGGGGGCTCTCCGTCCACCATCTCAATCACCATGATGCCTAAAGACCAGATATCCACCTGGAAACACACAAACACATTCAGTCTCTGTACTGGAGCTCAGCACAGTAAAACACAGAGTGTACAATCACTCAGTATACTGGGAAGTCTCAGTGTTAATCCACGTGTGTGTCATCCTCACCTCAGTCCCATAAGGTAGTCTGGAGATGACCTCTGGTGCCATCCAGTAGGGTGTGCCAACGAGGGACTTCCTCTTGGGCACCTCTTTGGAAACTTGGGCACAAAAGCCAAAGTCTGATAGCTTGATCTGCGAACACAAACACACCATGCTGCCTTCAGGTTCCACTCTCCACCATGTAGGTGTGTAGTAGAGACTGTATTAGTTCAGAACCTCTGTGTTTGATGTCAGGAAGTGCACTGACCCATTGTGATGAAGAGCTTTCATAGAAGACACTAATCTCCTGTATTAGTGGTTAATTAGCCTTCAATTAATCACGTCTTATCAGCTCGTTAGGAGGCATTAGGCAGGATTTAATTACTGGGGCACGGGTGGTAATTGATGATGATGAGTTTCTGGCACTGGCTGTTGACAAGTGGCGGGAGTGGCACCCATGGAGAAGGTCAGTGAGTGTGTGAGAGTGTGTGTTATAATGAAATCACCAGTGACAGAAACAGGGGTAGTAGCACTGGCTATTAATACCTGCTGTATCAGTAAGATCTGTTTGAACGGGGATCTCTGGGTTTAATAACATGCCAAAGGGAGGAGTGTGAATGAATAATATATCTAAACACACTAAGAGACAGAGAAACACACACTCCCATCACGTGTACTTACCCTGCCATCACTGGTCAGGAGAATGGAGTCGCTCTTAATGTCGCGGTGAATGACGCCCTGTGTGTGCAGGTAGGACAGAGCCCTCAGCACCGACAAACACACTGTAGCTATCTGCTCCTCGTTCATCCTGTGAGGAAACACACACAAACACAAATACGTGTCAGCAATGAGTTTGAAAGTAGAACAACTGGGACCATATTCGACATGTTGGTTTGTAATAAGAACAACAACACAAAAAAACAAATATGAAAACTATAAAATTGCAGTCATTGTTTAAATGTTTGTCGTCATTCAGCTTTTACATGCCATACACTGGAGTAATTTAGGGCTGTGTCTTGCACAACATTGGATCTGCACAGGAATACACAGAATGGCTGAGTAACATCAAATGGGTAGATTGGGTGCTTTCAGTGACCCACGCTGACACAGGGAGAACATGCAAACTCTGCACAGAGGGGCTCCCCCACCCCAGAACCCTCTTGCTGTGGGGGGGGGGGACAATGCTGACCAACGTGCCACCTGAGGTGCACATGATAACCCTTAATACACATAACGTCTGATGATTGCCTCCATCCAGTACCCTGGAAATCCAGAGTTCTCGCGAAAACACAATTTGAATTTGCTCAGCGAGTCACTCTGGCAATCAGTAATGATGCTCATTACCCATGCCCTTGGAGCTGAGCTGCACCAATCACATCGGTGTATCTGATATAGGCGGGCCAGAGGCGAGCTAACCAGATGACGACAGCACTGCGACGACGAAGTCCGGAATCAGTCAGTAAACATTGCAAGATGGCTACGGATGAACACCAGTTGTTTGAAACGGCTTTGGCCGCTACAATGAACGAGTTAGACTTGGCTTTTTCTCTAAAAGAGGAACAGAAGACGGCGCTCGAATCTTTCCTTTGCAAGAAGGACGTTTTTGCTGTTTTGCCGAGCGGATACGGCAAGAGTCTAATCTACCAGTTAGCTCCACTGGTAGCACTCTGGATACGTCACCCCGTGTATTGTTCTGATTGATCGTAGTGTTATCCAATTGTGTGCAGTGATATTTTCAAATGCATGCTTGGTGCCGCCCCTCGAGTTGGGCCATTTGCATTACTCATAGCCAGACCCTAAATCTGTCTAGATTTGGGTCTGGATTTCCAGGCTATCCGTCGCGTCCTTTCATCGTATCACATTTATCCATAGTTGTCTATTCTGGCTCCCAATAACACAACAAGACAACATTTTTAGACTCCTATGTAGCCTACAGCCCTGCTAATGAACTCACGTCATTGTGACATCGCCCTAAAAGGGTCTTTACCAACTGCGATGCATTACGCTTGGAGGCATATGTACGAACAGTGCATGAGAACATCCTTTGTAGTTGATCGTAAACTTACTTATATGGCAATGTTACCAGCCCATGACTTGTTATTTTAATTAAAAATATTATGTACTCTTAGTCATATCACTTATTTTCACTTGTTGTTTTTATCCTATCAAATCAGTAAAATCAAGTCTTCATGTATCCGTTAGGAACTTCATTTATGTAAAAATGTCAGTGCATACACAACACATAATGAGACAAATAACAAACATCATTGGACAACATACAGTGCAGAGTGGAGCTTAAAATATCTTAAAATATCCACCTTAAAAAATGCTTAAAAATGTCCATAAATAAGTAATAAATGTGGGTCAAGCATCCGAGCTAACTCAAGCCTAATGAGTCTGATAGAAGTAGGCGCAAAGCTTGACGTGTGTGTGTATGTGTGTGTGTGTGTGTGTGTGTGTGTGTGTGGTGTCCGAGGCTATTTGGAGTCCTTTCATTTTAGTCTGTCTGCTGTAGATACTAATAAGTGGTTCTTGGTCTGGTCCAGTGATGTTGCTGCTCATTCTAATGATTTCATTGAAAGGACTGAGGTGGATGTTGCACAATGCACCAAACCAGACTGTAGAAGGTGATGATGTATTCAGTGAAGAAAGCTGGTAAGACTGACTGGTGGACCTGGAGTTTTCTGAATCACTACTTACAGTATTGTTGCACTAATTTCCTAGGAGATAACAACAAAAAGACCATAGAGTCAAAACCTGAAGAACATACATATCTGAAGAAACAACACACTTTCTCTGGTGGTGCAAATTATGACTGTTTCAGACTTTGCAGTTATCCTAAAGAGATTACAGTTCAACGCAGCTAAGATGGAGCAGAAATGCGGTTTGAAAATATCCCCCTGTTGCCTGCAGCGGCTGGAGCTGTGATGTGCAGAGCAGGCAGGAGGGTCCCATATGGAGAGCCGGGGCGATGCAGTGCGTCTGACTGAGCTCACACAGAAACTCACAGCTCCACTGAACATTAACATCTAGACCCAGCTGGCCAGGCCATGCCGTGCATTTATGAGCATGTGTGCTTTGAACTGCCATCACATACAGTACATATGCAGGAACAGAGCTGCTCATTTGCAAGCATAAACCAAAGAAACATGCGTATTTGTAGTACATGTACATGTTAATGCATATACAGTTCACACACAAACATGGTCATACATAACTCTCACCACTCACACACACCTCTCTGTTCATCTAACCCAATCGCCAGAAAACATGTTGGCGCTGTATGTTTCTGGAAACCAGGGATAGGTTACATTTGCATATCATTTTGTAGTGGATATGTCGAAACTTTTAGTTTCAACAACACAGTGGTGAGCATGTGGTTAAATCTAGGCACAAAAACAACCGGGGTATGATTGTGAAAAGATCCGGTTTTGGCTTAAAATACCTGGTTTAGGGGGCACAATCCTGGCAGGAAAAGCAGCGATGTCTCAAAAAAAAAAAAAAAAAAACACTTTTCCTGCCACTATCTCAGCAGGAAACATTTATCTTCAAAAAACACCTGCTTGCCTTTGTACTAAACCCGCTGGAAATACAGTAACAAAGAAAATGCTTTTTGTTGTACAATCTTAGCAGGACGAAAAGTGATATCTAACAAACAATCACTTTTCATGTTTATTTATTTATTTATTTAAGCGTTTATTTGGAAGGGACAATGCATATTGATGAACATCAGTATAAAAATAAATGTAAATATGCCGGAGTTAGCAGAACTGCTAATTTACATCCGTTGTCCCTTGGCAGGTCACAGACAATTAAAAAACAAAAACAGCAGTTAAAACAAACAGTAAGAATTGTTCACAAACAGACAAACAATCATAGATGGAGGTAATGTCCCAGCAGGAAAAGCAGTGAAACAGAAAACAACTGCTTTTCCTGCCATCGTAAAAAAAAACAACCGCTGTTTGTGCCAATATTCTTGCAAGAAAAGCAGCGATGTCTGTGTAAATCAATGGCTTTTTGTGCCACTTCCTCAGCAGGAAGTACAGTGATTTATCTGTAAAAAAAACAACTGCTTTTCATGGCACTAAATCCACTAAGAACAGCAACGTTTCGGCAAAAAACTATTGCTTTTTGTGGTACTATCTTGGCAGGAAGAGAAGATATCTAATTAACAACCATTTTTCGTGCTAATGTCCCAGCAGGAAAAGCAGTGAAGTCTTGTAAAAAACAGCTGCTTTTCATGCCTCAAACACAACAACACACCCACATCTGATGCCTCAAAAGCCGCTGTAAACACAGCGATGACTCTCTAAATCACAACCAGTTTTGTTGTTTGTATGTCTTGAAACAGTGGTCTGTAAACAGTGTCACGTCATCCACCATCCCCTCCACCTCTCGATGACAAATCCAGCTCTTATATTACATCACTTTAGAAATGTTAATATGATACGTATCAAATGTGCAGATGTCACGTCTTGGTGGTTTTCAGAAATGTACAATGCCAACAGTTTCCTCTGGTAACTGGGCTGCGTCATTTTATCGTCTGTGTAAAAGATCCCACTGTTGAAGAAGTCACTTAGAAATTTGCATTATGAGAAACAACCCCCAGGCCACACACATACACACACACACACACACACACACACTGCAGATTGCAGCAGATTTTATTGTCACACATGTATGCATTTACAATCACTAGAGATAAATGAGCCTTCTGCTAATGGAGAAACAACTGGCTAACTCAAAGTGAATGGGATGGAGAGAGTACACAAAAACAGTTCACCTCTTACTGCCCCCCCCCCTCCCCAATCTCTCTCTAACACACACACACACACACACACACACACACACACACACACAGAAACACACATATGTTTTGCACTTATATTGGATGAAATCCCCGTGAAGTGCAGCTCATTAACAAACCCTAAAGTATAATTTAAATCTGAATGTGATTGAAATAGTTCGGAAAGACGGACACCGATTCTGCCACTGCTGACTTGGCTGTGTGTGTGTGCATTAGATGTGTGTGTGTGTGTGTGTGTGTGTGTGTTTGCTGCCAGCAGCCCACCGAGCTGATGAGGCTTGCACGACGCGAAGCAGAGAGCAGTTATTTCCACAACAAAAGGCTTAACAGAAATAGCACAAAGCTTTCACCTGAACAAATATGGCTGAAATTACCAAGAAACACACTGCCATATTCTTTATATCATCACCTGGATTTACTGTAAATAATGTCTGATCATTAGATAAAGTGGTCAGTTTGTAATGTTACACTCTTAGAAATAAGGGTTACAAAAGGGTTCTTCCTAAATGGATGAAGTTCTTTTGAAAGAAAGGGTTCTTTAAGGGTTGTTGAAAGCATGCGTCAACAAGTGTTTTTCTTAGGCAGAAGAGTGGTGCCAGGGCGCTGAGGAGCGCTTCATCTCTGCAATATCCAGTGTCCGTCAATCTGCTCTGCCCAATCTGCTCCCAAAAAATAAGCTTTTCTGCTTCTGTTGTGACAGTAGACAGTAGCCTAGCTAAAAAGCAGTAATGTCACCATCGCTTTTCTGAAAAGTGTGAGGGAAGTTCTCCTCTCTGAAGAAGTGACAACCAGAATGTACAGACTTTTTCACCATACTGAAGCTCTGACGCCAATTTACAACCGAGATTGCCCCTCGTAAAAAAAAGATTCACCAATACAGGACACTTCCCCCCCAACAAATAGAAGGACATGCCTCCAAGATACTGAAAATTAGCCCTTGATATAGATTCCTAAATGATTCCCACAAAAGTTTAGAGATTTTCAACTTACAGCGCTCAGAGCTGCTGCACAAAAAAGGTAAAGTGCTCTGAGAGACGGAGCATCAGACGCATTTACGCTACGTGGCAGCTCCTCAATGGGAACAATTTTTTTTTTTAAAAGCCACCAGGCTGAGAAAAAAAATGATATGTGGACACAGGCCCTAAATATTTACCCATGTTTCAAGTGGTATTCTTACATTTAGATGTATTTGGAAACCTCTTTATTTGTTTATTTTACTTGTTGACATCTTTATCATCCTTTGATGCTATATGATGCCACATGGTCTGTTGAGTTTTGTTTTCACAGGTTCCCGGTACTTTGCATTTTGTGATTGGTTCTAATTTGGCCCCCTCTTTTGATGCTTTTGATGAAAACACTGGAATATGAAAGGGTTCTGAGTAGAATCCCCTGAGTGGGCTGTAGATGAAATCCTTGGATTGCGAAAGAGCTCCTAATAGCCCCCCCCCTCATTGGTTTCCAGATGAAAACCTTGAAATATGAAAGGGTTGTCAGTAGAAGCCCCTGGGTGGGATCTTGTTAGCACCCATAGAGGGTGAAAAGGTACTGGGTTGAACTCCCAGAAAGGGTACTGAGAGAAACCATTACATCATAGAAGGGTTCTCTGTAGATGGTTCTAGGCAGGCTGTTCGTACGTTTTCCTACAAAAAGTAACGCACCAAAATTCATATATATCCTATACAGTCATGAGCCAGTAATTTCACATATTTCGTGAAGGCTGTGATCACGTGACCAATGCGCTGACGGGTGTAAAGAAAAAAGTGGTCCCTGAGATTGGAGGTTGAGGCAATGGATGGGTCACAAGACTTAGGACTTTTCCCCAGGAGACTGGTGTTTGGAACTGTGTGAACTTTGAGTGAATTTTGATTCATTTTAAGGTGTGTCATCACCATGTTTGCCATCCTAGACCTAATCATAGTAAGTTAAAGTGAATAAAACAAACTCCATAACGTAACGTTAAGTACGTAACGTCATTCGTGGGGCGCTAACTCATTGGATATCATACAAACTGTTGTATGTGCATTTTCCTAGGATATCATAGTATGAAGACACACTGTTCTAAGTATAACCCTTCATGTTGTGGTTTAGAGAGAACCCTCTGAAATGGCTTATAGGTTCTACCAGGAACCAAAAAGGGTTCTCCTATGGGGACAAGCCAAACATCCTTTACGGTCCTAGTTAGCACATTTATGTCAAGAGTGTACTGACCAAACGAAATAAATAATGAGATTTTTTTTCCAACATATCTATGATACTCTACTTCACAAATATGTTTTACTCTGTCTTTGTTCAGATTCTGATATTTGCAAGAACAGCAGTTAGAATATTGAAAAACAAAAACATTTACTTCCACTTAAAATTCAACAAACTGAAAAAGAGAAAAGGGGGAGTTAAAGAAAGAACATGTGTGCCTAATATTATCTACTTTACTGAGACTTCCATTTCTGCAAGCACTCGTGTGTATACTGAAACTCTCCCTCACACACACACACACACACACACACACACACACACACACACACACTGAACACACATACAGGCCAACATCTGTGTGGGAGACTGTTCAAAATACTTCACGGTAGCAGCGGTGCTCAGCCTCACCAAAGCGTGTTATTAGCATCCGACACCGCACAGCGCTAATGCTGACACTCCACGCAAATGACTGTAATTAAACACCAAGCACAAAGTAAGCTTAAAACAATGAGGCAGCAGCTTAGAAACACGACTCAACAACACAGAAGCAATTAGGAAAAGTTGGAGAACAATAATCTCCAAACTATCAAACGCACGACTGGATTACAGCCCATCTGCTTGTTTCTCCTGATCGTCTCGTGAAATCATCCAACTTTGTGAGGTTTCTGGTGTGAGAGACAAATCAAACGACCTTATGAGTTTTTTTAACAACACGTCTTTGCTGCTGGTTTCCAGATAAACCTGTTAATGTCACCACCATCACAAGATCATCACATGCATTCAGTCATTCAGATAAAAATGGAGGACGTGAGTAATTTACAACAAGGTCGCTTCCTCTGTCTGTCTCAGCTTTTAAACACTTACTTAGGGCCAAGTCAATAAACACAACACTAACTAACAGACACACACGAATGACACCCACATACAGCTGTGGCTTTATTTCTGAAAAGCAGAACTCTATCTGTTTCATTTTCAATTTATTAGGCATTCAAGCAGAAAAAAACTATTGTTCTTGTTCTCATTTGGATTCCAGCAGCAAGTGCCGCTTCTAGAGTTTCTGTGTGTGCGTCATCATGGCGAAATGTTGTCCAGGAGACACCTATTGTAGCAGGAACTAAGACAGAGGCTGTTTTGAGTATTCTGCCAGGCGTTTATATATTTGACCGTCTGTCTCGAGACAGAGTTAGTCAATGTGATGATACTGCAACCGTTCAAGATGCCGTCATGAAACTTTACAGGCGTGTAGTTAAGATCTCAATGAAGGCCGAGTTTGAAGATGGGTGTGGTCCGGGGCCGAGCACAAGGGCCCCTGACTTTATGCCCATGGCCGACATTTGCTTTTTAATCAAGTAACTACTGTATGTATCCCTGCTCGTGGGAACCCATCGTAAAATGGGCTCTGGTTTTTGTTCTCATCCTCATCTTCTTTCTCTTAAAAGTCACCAAGGTTCACAGCAAACACTCATTAAAGCCACGAGGGTGCTGTTACAGTAAATGTAACATTTTGCAATTATCTGAAAACGACGTGGCTTAAATCTGTTTCACACCAAGCTAGAATTTTTCGTGTGAAAAATTCACATGTAAATTCATAAAAAATGATTTTGTGGGTTTTTATGAATTCTTGTACAGCCTGCGTGGAGGGGAAAATACTTGGATGGCAATCTCCGTTGCTCAGTGCAACCTACGGTCATTTTGGAGGTCCATCTCTCATTTAAAAAATGTGCAAAATCAATTAACGTGTATATCTCCACAGGTCTTTATTCAAATGATACCAAAATAGATCTTTTAAAAGGTGTTCAGATCGATCAGAGTGCTTGGCCAGTCTTCCCATCCTCTCATCTGGACACACACGTGGAACAAAGTACCGCGATCAGCTGATCTGGTACTTTGTTCCACGTGTGTGTCCAGATGAGAGGATCTATGGCGTGAGGAGGTGAGTACTGATGTCGGTTGTGGCAATTGTGGCCAACGAGAGGTATAAATGGTCTAGCTACGTTATTTCTCTCTGTCTGTTTCGCGCACAGAGCCCTGATGCTCTCACGACTGGCCCACTGCTCCGCCGTCTCTCTCTGCCTCTCTCTTTTTGACTCCCCAGATATATTTTTTTTCCTCCGCGAGTAGCAAGAGTTTCCGGTGGGTCCGGGGAAAATTGTCCGGGTTGTCACAACGCAGTGGAGCATTACCAAGTGGTGCTATAACTTTCGGTGCCTTCAGGCTCGATGCGAAAGGGGTGACTACGTCTTTTTTTTTAACATGTGAAGTTCACACCTGGGACACTACGGCGAGTATGAACCACACATGACTCTCTGACTCTTGAATTTCTACACTGAAGGGAGGTTACCTGGTGTGAGTCACAATGTCAGTGAGCGCCCCACCCTCGAGAAACTCCATGACAACCCACAGCTCGTCTCCCACCAGGTAGCTGTTGTACATGTCGACCACGTTCTCATGATGGTAGTCTCTCATGATCACCACCTGAAACACAGACACACAGACAAACAGAGAGGGAAATGACTTTGATTATATATTTACTTGTTCAGTTTCCTACTAACTGATTTTATTAGACTAAAATGATACCGAGCAATCACAAACCTTGGCCTATAAGTTATTTATCTATTCATGTAACTTAATTATTATTATTATCAATTGCTAAAGTCAATATTGTATGTGTATCAATACACAAAATCAAATTTATGAATGCATGTTAGATATGTTACAAAGAGATCACATATTACTTGAATAATTTGTTAAATTTAGTCGTGTAATTTCATTTATTTATTCATTTAACTTTCCTTTGTCTGATGTGAACATGTTCTCGGTGCTTAACTATAAAAGGATTAAACCCAGAAATTAATAGGATTACACAAAGCAAATTAGTTCCCAACTGAACACCCACTGCTTTACATCTGTGTTCACTGTGCACATGTGCTAACATACATACATGCGTACATTATCTCTCACACACACACACACACACACACACACACACACACACACACACACACACACACACACACACACTGGCTGAAATCCAAAATAGAAACAGGGCAATATAGCTTCATAAAGGAAACGAGAGGTCCACTCTTTACTCTGCTCAACAAGTAATCATGAAGTTTGTCTGCACATATAATTTATTTCAGTGCACATGTAAATGATATGGAGCTGATGTTTCAACAGTTAGAGCACTGTGAACAGGAACAGCTATGAATAAATTTCTTGCCGAGGGTTTTTAGTGTGAACACCACTTAATTGTACGCAAATGAATGCAATTACAGATGTAAAAATGAGCCAGTGGTTTGATTGCCATGGATACGTGTCAGGGAAACAGAGGCAAACTGAACGCATGTTTTTTTTGTTGTTGTTAGTGAACACGCTGCTGTTTTGCTGTTGGATGGTGAGATTTATTTTTATCTATGAGGCACAAAACGAGGCATGTTTAACGATGCTATTTAAAGCTGTTTCATCTCTGCTGCGGCTTGTTTGAGCTATCAGCAATCAGACAAACGTTAGCGCTGATCTCAAAAGTGCAGAGTGGGCGTCGTGCTCTTTAATCGTGTGGGTCAAGCTGACCTACAGTAGCAGTGTGACATCCAGCCTCCAAATTAATACTCTACTAACACACATATAAAACATACAAAACCAGCCCTACAGTAAAAATGTTGTATAAACCAGTAACACCCAGAACAGTTTACATGTGCTGCTGTATGTGTGAGCATGTTTAAGATAAGTGCACTGCAGTTATCTCTGTCAGTCTTTCGCACCTCATTAAAGAGCAGCTCTCTCCTCTGCTGTTTCCTGAGGTCCATCTTCTTCACAGCCACCTGCTTGCCGCTGTGTTTCTCGCTGGCGATGCACACGATACCCGTGGAGCCCTCGCCGATTTTGATAAAGCTGTCCAGGTATTCCCGAGGGTCGCCTGCGGGCAAATGCAAACATAGCTCAATTTTGATGGAACAATAGAACATAAGAAAACAGTAACATTTATGGAGGCCATTTCAGCATCAGTTTTTACAGTCCATTTCTCACCTGGGTTGACGACCAGTTGAAGTGCAGCTCTGAACTGCTCATGAGAGACTCTGGAGGGTTGAGTGTCGGAGCTGGATCCCCAGGAAGGAGGCGGGTAGGCCCCCGGGGGGATGTAGGGTGATGAAGGCTGTGAGTAGGCCCCCTGTGTTTGAAAACACACACAGACATACAGGGTGAGGTTATAAAATAGTCTTCATATTATCCAACAGAATGCTAAAATACTAAATAGTATTAGGTAAAACATTTCCTCTGTTTTTAAAGGCTGACAATGGTCCAAAAACTATAATTAGTCTTGACTGGTGTTGGGCTTGTTCAGCTTGTAAAACTCATGCAATAAAAATCAATTTAACTCAATAACAATGACTTCCAAACAACACAAAATTGTTGCGAGAAATTTTTTTTCTCCGTTACCACTGTGAAAAGTTGTGGATGGTACCAATGGAACTGTTCCTTAGCGTCCCCATGTTTGGTCCCCCCTCTGTTGGGGTACCTAGCACACAGATCTGGTACTAAAAGGTGGAGCTGTGAACACTGCAGTCTGATTGGTCAGTAGAGGACGGTCACTCTGCTCAGGGCTGAGTTGTGTCTGGTTTTGAGGCTCATGTAACCACTGTTCATACTGTGGAGACTTTTATTGGTAAACTGTAACTATAAAATGAAAGGATGTTTTGCTGCCTCTCACAGCAGCTGGAGTCTGAGAAAAAATAACTTCATTCACTGGGTCGACTGCCGGTGACTTTTAAGGTGGAACGTTAACTTGTAATGTTACTCAATGCATGAGTTGATGACTTTTGTCTCTCTTGGATGACATACACTTTCAGTAATGAGTGGATCTTCAAGCGTTTAAAAATATATATTAATTCGACTGGATTATGTGAACTGCATATATTCTAATCGTCACTTGGAGAAAAAAGAAAGCATAGTGGAGTGTTGTTCCTGTGGGCTACAGCAACACTAAACCCCTGAGCTTGCCTGAGAAGGACTAAATGCACAAACCCGCTATTTTTAAATATCCCATGGAGAGAGACTCTCACAGCCTGTTCTGTTTTGTTCTGAAGATGCTGGCGTGCAGCCTCGTTCTGTGGATGATAAACGAGGTGCAGACTGATAAAGGAGGAAACACAGCAGTGAGTGACAACCCTGCCCACATTTATGAGTGCCATTTGCGGTGGACAGGGTCTAGGTACCATGTCTGAAGGGTTACTTTGGTCAAAGGTACCATACCGAAAGCGTTTGGTGGAAACAGGGCTGTAATACAAACCCAACATGTCGGCTCTTCAGGCCTTGTTTCAGCTTTGCTTTAATGCAATGGTCAGACAATTCACAGTGGATAGCAATCAGCACACCAGCAGTTTGGAGAGGCAGGCTGAGCTATGTAGTGCCGTGGATGGGGGCAGCAGAAAAACATATTTTAGTCATATAAAAAATCACTATCAGTTTAAGTGTACTCCATCTTCAGAATATTTTTATCTTGCAGTCACACAGCTCTTTCTGTCGGGGAACTGAAGCTGTTATATCCATCTGTCCTCTCTTCAAAGCCACTAGACTTCTACCTAACAGGACATGGGAGCTGCTAGTTTGGATAGCTCGTGATATTCAGTTTAGTGAATCTGAACCAACCCTTAAAAACACCAATGTCATGCAATAACACAGACAAACTAACTGATCGAGGCAGCTATAGACAGGCCAGCAACTTCTGTGTTCTGTGAGGTAAAATTACTGTTTTTAACAAACAGTCTGGTGGCTTTCAACAGAGCACAGATAACAGCTTCAATTCCTTGTGGGAAAAGGTCAATCTGACAACAAGGTAAAGCTGTAAAAGTTTCTTAAATATAGCATACACTTAAACTGATGTTGATTTTTTTAGGTAGCTAAAATATATTTTGCTGCTTTCCCCATTCACAGCATGCTTGCTTAGTGTCTGTGGCGATACTCCTGCCTGCTTCTCCAACGAGCAACGAAAAAGAAAATGACCTAAAAAATTTGCGAAAATAGATGTAAATGTTTACAAACCAGATGCAACAAGTTTAATATGGACTTATCCCATTCAAATTACATTAAACCAACTGGAGTATCTATCAAATGTCTATCATAATCCGTATAAGAGAACAGAGTGAACATACTGTACCTGGGGGGTGTATGGAGGGCTGGGCTGGGAGGGAGGGTGGTGATAAGGTGAAGGTTTGTAATGGTGAAAGACAGGTGGGTAGGGCAGGTGTGCTGGGGGGTAGCCAGGTGGCTTCATGTGGCTCTGAGGTTGCTTAAGAGGCCCTCGAGGGTAGGTGTCTCCACCTGTAACCTGGGGACTGCTGTCACGTGCAGGGCGCTCGTAGTCAGCCTGGAGAAGAGAGCACAAGGACGTTTGATTGATGGATTAAAATTTAAAGAGGTGTGTGTACTGTATACACTGGCATAGCATAGATTAAAGAGAGATGTTACCGTGTTGGGTGCATCAGTGTAAATTGTAAATGCAGCTCTATTTCCAGGTATGTCTGCAGGTACATTAGCCCCGGACAGACCAAACATTTAGTCCACAGGACAGGGACCATACTTTATCATTAACACCCCACAATGCTCCTCAAATACTCCATTTATCAACCAGGAGCCCAGGGAGCATCTGGATCTGGGACACGCCTCTTCCTTAAGATCCTAGAAACACCTGAGTCTCCTTTAAAAGCAGCGCTGGAGCATAAATACTGGTACACACACACACACACACACACACACACACACAATAAGAGTGTAGCAGAGCTTTACTCAGAGAGAACTATTAAAAGCTCAGTTGTATGACTCAGCTGAACTGGTCTGACTCATAATAGGACTGACGTACACACATAAACGCTTGCACACATACACACAAACCTTGAGGAGAATCTCAAACTACAAATGAACAAACTAGAAGTTGTTTCATAACTCAGTACTTTATAGTCTTCTCTGTACTATGTTATACTATATCGGAAAGGAATGTAAAAAGAAATTTGCACTCACTTCTGCATGTTCATCTGCTGTAAAACAGTCGGTCACATTAAGACTAGCAGAGGAATTAAAAGGCTGCAGTAGGGATACTCAACTTGCTTTACACGGGGGGCCAGGGGACAGTTAATAAACAAACAATAATATCTATCATTCATTTATGCATTTTCCGTAACCACTTATCCTGTTAGGGGCTGCGAGGGGGCATATTTATCAGTGTATGTATAATAAATTAACTGTTGTCAACCTTTCAGCATTTGATGTCCTAACTCAAGAGACCAGTCGCAGCAGTCAGGTATACACAGGGGAGTTTCTAGTACTTGAGGAACTTTGGGGCTTAGCTCGGACCAAACTGGTCTCACTCCCAACTCGACAAATACCAGCGCTTGGTCAGTGGCCCATCTGTGTCAGACACCGACCCACAGAGGCACCCTTCAGTGGTGGCATGAGACGCCCAAGATGGCGTTTGCTGACACTGTGGGCAACCACTGTAGTATAAAGAGCGAGAAAGTGTGCACGATGTGGGTGTGTCAAACAAACTGCGGACTTTCACCTGGGAATCCGCTGTTCGTGTCCCATGTGAAACCAAAAGTCAGTTGAGTTATTTTAATACCTATGTATATGTAGTGTGGTAGTATGTGTAGCATACTGTGCTAGTGACGTTATGTATATTCACACCTAACCACGTTCTTTGTTGCCTACACCTACGGAAATAAAGCTAAAACTACGTTCTAAGTTTATTTTGAAAAAGACTGCATGTATTTAATGAGCTGAAACTGTGTATTTCCTGTGAAAACAAAAGTTTATTTTAGAGATACACGATGTATGTAACAAGTGCAAACTCACACGCTGTCCCTTAGCGTCCCAAACTAATGGAGAAGGGTACCTAGCTCATTATATTTTGATGTGACAAACCACTGACACAGCATCAACAGTTGACAAGTTGGGAGTGAGAATGTGTTGCCCGGACCTTGGGGATCCACCTCGGGTACTTTTTTCTAATAAATAAACTTTGTTTTGATGCATTTAATGCACTCTGACACCTTAGAACTTCTGAGTGCAAATCAATCTATTGTTTATGATAAATCAGAAAATGGTCAGTGGGCCACCCAGCCCTCTGTCGTGAGGCCAGATGAAAGGTGAGTATCACTGTGCTACAGCATGCATATAAGAAAAGTAAGTTACTTTGATAGAATTTATTCAGTAAAGTAAAAACAGGTGACAGTGTAATGGCCAAATATCAATAGTCCGGTGTGGACTGCAGACAGTCATGGATTAAGCCGACTTCCCCCTGCGGAGATTAAATTAAATTACCTTTTCCACACCTCCCAAAAATGTTCTCCCGCCAGCATCTCATAAATTCTCAAGAGGCTGAGACGATAATAAAAAACTCCCTCTTTCTCTTTCCTTTTATTTGTTTCTCTCTCTGCGCCTATCACTCCTTCTCTTTACACTTACACAAAGACACACACACACACATACACACACACACACACACACAGGGCAGGAGGAGGAGCCCTGATGTGTTGGGATGGTGTATAATTACATGGTGTGAACTCTTTTAATCAATCACTCTCAGGCAGGTGGAGAGGGGGGAGGTGCTGCTGGGACGGCCCAGTCTCGCGGCCCCCTATCGTTGGCCGGCACCGTTGGCTGGCTGTCAGCCAGGGGTCTCCTGATCCATGTTGGTTAAACGCGCATTAATCTGAGTTTGGCAGGGTAATCAACAACCTAACTCAACTGTGAAATTGAATTCCGCGGTGGAACATCGTTCGGCCAGTTTTATGCTAAGGCTGCAGAAAGGGAAAGTGCCGCAACATCAATTTGTCACCGAGAGCTGCGGCACTGAGCTCGCACTCGCCACGAAACAGAGAGAGAAAGGGAAGAGAGAGGGGGAGAAAGATAGAGAAGGAGTGTGTGTGTGTCTGTGTGTGGCCAAGTCTCCGTGCTGTCTACTGTTACATCCCCACCGGCTCCCAACAACGGCAGGGAAAAAGAGGGATTTACTTCAGTGGTGTGAGTGGGCTGAATGAGGGGCAGAGAAGAAAAGGCAGAGAATGAGAGACGAGAGAGAGGGGTGGGTTTGTTACAAGGTCCATGAGCCGAGAAGAATAGTGATTTTTAAGCTGCCAGATGACTCCTTGTTTTTTCTTTTTTTCTTACCACTGCTGCAAAATCTCCGAACATCACAAGGCAAATTAGGGAGCACTGGTTCCTCAGCCCACCCTTCACTACGGCCTATATTCAATCTGATTTAAGATGAAACAATACATAAAACATCAAATCAAACATTAACAATATAATCTGATGGAGTCTGACATTTTTGGACGAGCTCTGCACGCGGCTGCATCCTGTTAAATCATCACATTCCCTTCACATACTGTACATTCTCAGTAAACCAAATGTGCCTCCTCAAGCACGACGACTCCATAATAATAAACAATATGTAAGAAAACTGACCTTCCCCTGCATCACTTCCAATTCTGCTTCTCTTGCATTCTCCGTGGCTGTTTTTTTTTTTTTTCTACGACTGGCTATTTACTGAAGCATGCAGGTTAAATGGTTTTTCATCAAGGCACCCTGGGATCTACATCAGCAAACCCAGTTTTCCTCTCAGCTCCTGGTCTCGCTACGTGTGAAGGAAGGATGGTGGAGAGCTGTGATAGCGGCACACACACCTCTATAATGGGCCTAATGGGGCACTGAAAGCTGTGGAGAATGAGTTAAAGAATATATAAAGAAATGATATGAACAGCAGCTCATTGAGTGACCACTCTTTGTGTGATGTACCCCTGCTGCTGCTCTGACTAGCACTGTTCGTCCCCTACCACTGTATAACTTATCTAATATCTTCTACTGTAGCAAAAACACTTCTGTATAATAATATTGGTATAAAAGAATCACCAGGAGTAAATTATACTGGAAACATATGGTTATATTACACAGCCACTAATGCACAATTGCTCTTTTTGTGGAGTCTCCGTGTGGAAGAATCTCTTGGGTATCTCGGTCTCTCCCACTGCTCCACTGGAGCACATCACAGGCTGCACCACGCTCCCCCAGTGCCAAACATACTTACAGTGCAGCGGCCAGATGCATAAAACTCTCTGATTAAAACTGTCTTTTTGTCAGATTTATAAAGCAGCACCTGCGAATGTTTCTGTTTTATGTAACTCAATCATTTTGGTGCTGGGTGCATCCCCATTTCCACTCCCATAGTTTGCCAAAAATGGATGTAGAAACACCCCTAAATGTACATTTGCATTAGGGCTGCCCTCTAATAGTCGACCAAACGTTAGTCGACCAGAAAGGTCATTATTTTAATTGAAACTCTATTAGGGAGTTGCGCCTTGTGAAAATAAATCAAAACCTATATGACTGGACCATGTGTGAATTTAATTTGAAAGGACAGACACAGGAAGTGGCCACAGTGTGGGATCATTTTGAGAAGGTGAAGGACGAACCCAAGGTGATATGTAAACTCATCTTCATAGGTCGACTACAAACATGACGTATCATCTGAAACATGGAAGTAGCTACATGCTCATTAGCCCACAGCGTCATTAACAGGCGGCTCGCTCAGTGTGTGACGTGCACTTGTAGATAAAATATAGGCCTATATTAATGAAGGTTCATTAGTACGGTTTTGTATTTCTCTGTAATGTAGCACAGTGTTAACAATGTTACTGATACTATTCTTTCTCACACCTTCAACTCAAACCACCAAAATATATCATTTAATTATTAACTTATTATTGTAAACATGCAGGCGACTAGTCCACTGATGGCCGGAAATGATGACTATTGGGCGACTAGGAAAATTATTGTAGGGGGCAGCCCTAGTCTGTACCAATAATTTATTATGTTTTTGCAAACCATCATCATGGTTAAATCTCAGTCATCATTACCACATTCTCGGAACCCATCAGCTGTATTGGGCGTCTGACTTCCGGCAGACGGCGATACAGCCTCTGGGGGCAGACCCCCGATTTTTCGGCATTCCGGTTTGATTTGGGCGGAGGAGGCAAATTTCCGTTTCCGATTTCCGTTTATATATAAGTAAATATGCTGAACCATTGCGATGGATTCAGAGTTTGCAGTGACTCCAATTATGTTCCGCCTCATTAGTTCACCGCACGGACCGTTAACCTGGCAACAACTGCAGCCGGCTCAAACGTGATTGGTCAATATCACGCGGACTACAAACAGCCTACAACCGGAAACCAAGGCTCTTCCGCTCTTCTTCCGGAGGCAAGATCTCCGGGGTTTGCCTACAGACTCTACGTTCACTGAATGTAGAGTCTGTATATAGAGATCATCACCATAAACATCAGAAGGGTGACCAATGACTCAATCATAGCCCACATGTGGAAACTGACTTCACAAAGTGCTTCACTATTCAAAATAAAATTACTGCATTACTACGGACTGCAAAAATAATAACACAATTGTGAAACTGGCAAACAACCTACAAACAATGTAAGCCGTCTTTCAACTTGTATCCAGTCTCACTCCTATCATATCACCTGCTGCTATCTCGGCTAAGACTGTGAGTCCACTGGTCTGAAGTCTGCGTGAGGTGCGCGCATTCTCACTGACATTCTTCCTTTATAAATATCAGTTTACATGTGGGAAAGGCATGTGCACAATTTTTGTATGCATGCATCACTTATACATTTGGCCCCAGGTGTGTTGTAGTCAATGGGAAGCTATAAGCTTGGAAACAGACCATTAACATCATGTTGCTGGGCAATTTTACCAACAATCAAAGTGCTATTTTTATATTTCCAATTTTTTCTTATGCCACTAAAATTTTATTATTTCATCACCTTGAGGGTGTGAGCTACATTATCTGCTGGTGACATCCCTGGTTAGGAGCACCCAGGATACAGTGATGGTTGGAACGGGTTAAGACTTTCGTTCTCTACATGTAGAATACTGTAAGTAGCATCTTGGCATCATTTGCAAACACAATACTTTTATGCAGATGACATTCAGTTGTGTAAATATAAGGATTCTAAAAAATTCGACCTGACCTAAAGTTGTCTACTTAAAATTTTGACAATCAATGATCTATTTAATAGCCGTAAACATTTCTGGAATTTGTTGTAATTATAATTCTAATTATTGCCATTATTGATTTTCCTTGGTAGCTGAGATAAACAATGCCGGACTATGCTCAGGATTTTCTATGAGTCTGTGGTGGCNTCCTCTCTTGCAAGGAGCACCTGTAACATAAATAATTTCCCCTCGGGGATCAATAAAGTATTTCTGATTCTGATTCTGATTCTGTATACATTTTTTAAGTAATGTATTAAATAACTAATGTTTACATAAATAAATAAAACAAATGTTTTAATCTGTTGACAACCTTGTTTATCAATACTCTTATCTCATCTCATACTATTGTGATTCCTTCCATTGTAGCCCAAGTCGATAATCATTCTGTTTGAATGTAGATGAAAGGCTTCTGCACAAATCTTAAGAGCAAGACGTGTTTGTCCAACTTACGTCTCTCTTTTTCATTGTTATCATTATTATTTTTTTGCTCATGACACCTCAGGAACATTATGCTCAAGAAACTTAAACTATATAAATCCATATCATCTTGTAAATTACTCCTTTAAGTGTACTTTAGTGACTAGAATGTTGCTTTTTAATAATAATAATAATGCTCTTTTTATTCTTTGCCTCTTTTCATATTGTTTTTGTACTTTTAGGTTCACATCATTGGATCTTACCGAAACTACACAATTCATATCAATATATTGCTGATTATTACACCTTTTTTTGTGAGTTCTGCTCTGGTTTAGTCTTCTTCTGGTATTTTCCTTTTCTTTTTCACTTTCTTCCTGCCATGTCACTGCCTCTCACTTCTTCCTTTGTTCCCTACATTCCTTTGTGCCTCTCTTTGTCTTGTCACTGTAACTCTTCCTGTGATTCAGAGCTTTCTGGTCGATGGTCAGCATGAGCATTAATTGATCTGTGTGCAGAGACAGTGGTGATTCTGTATGTGGCAGCAACTGCCTCCTCCAGGGAAGAGTAGATTAACAACTGACTGTCTATCTGGCAGGAGGGCCAGAAAAAAATGTACAGAGTGAGAATAGAGCGACAACATCAGTTCAGTTCGTTACACATTAGAACAGTTAATTTTGAGTTTTCATTGTCAAAGTTGTGGATGTTCTCTGGATGATCAGCGAGGTGCAGACATTCTTCTGTATAGCTGGTGAAGAGGAAATACAGCGAGAATTGGATGGATCCTGCCTATATTTAAAGGCTCTATATATTATCTTTAAACTCTCCATACCAGCAGGTGGCAGTAGTCTGTATTTGTCCTTAAAAAATGGAAACTTGTAGATTGATAGGACAGGTTAAAGATGCTAGTTAGCCAATTAGAACATCACCAACACGACCCAGTGTTGAAAGAACAAAGCATATTTACCATTCGCCGGTGAACAATAACACAAACAGTTACGAACTGTTTCTGCTTAAGAGCTCAATCGCATCAAAAATAATCTTACCTTTATTGTTTTGATCTCACTGCCTCTTGACTTAAGCTGTTTGTTTGCTTTCCTCACTTCTGTTTCTCTTATCGTGCGCTGTGCTGAGCTGCCAATAAGTGATTTCATTCACTGATGGGTTCCGCCATCTCTGATGCTGATTCAGAAAACTAACCAACAAGGGCCAACATGGGCCAACGGTGTGGGACATACTGCACATAAAAATCATAACCTGGACTTCTTTCATCCACTTCAGCAAAATTTCCAGACTCCGCCCAACACTGTCTTAGTCCAGCGCTGAAGTCTTGGTCGACTCTGTTGGTTCAAATCACTCAAAACTCTGCCGCCCCGATCATTACCCACACCAAATCATCTGACCACAATATCCCCATTCTCATCTTGCTACACTGGCTCCCTGTTCAGTACCAAATTGACGACAAAAACCTTCTGCTTACCTTCAAAGCCCTCACTTACCCTTCGACCTTCTGACCCCTTCCCGCTCCCTGGGCTCTTCCTCTGCTGGTCTCCTGACCATTCTCACCTCATGCCTCAGCACCATGGGTGCCAGGGCTTTCAGCTGCACAGCCCCCAGGCTCTGGAACTCCCTACCTCCACACATTCGACAGTCTGACAACATCACATCCTTCAAATCCCTTCTCAAACCCCACCTAGAACTGATCTAGGGTTTAGGTACATGTCTGTATGGGTTATGTACGTCTTCTAAGGGTACTATACCGCAAGTGTTTGGTGGAAATAAGGCTATAGAGAAAGAGATAGAGACCAAAAGAAAGAGGAAAAGGATTGTGGACGGGAGGTGGGATTCAATATGGGGATACATCTGTGTAATTTTCCCTGATATGTTTCTACAGGCCTGTCAGGGGTGTGTGGAGCACTGTGTTAAAACATGCTTCCCAAACAGGCACTGTGGCCATTTGGTAACATGCTTTGCAGTTTCTAGTAAACACTGTCAAAGTCTCTGTTGCGACTATTTTCATAGATGAACAGATTTCTATTACAAGTGGTTGCTGGAATACATAGTTTTGTGTTTGGTGTATTACCTTAGTTAAGGTCTGGGAGTTACCGAGACTCTCAGAGAGGCGAGGGTAGGTGTAGGAGCTGTATGGATGAGCCTGTGGAGGGTTCTTGAACGCCCCGCTGGCCGCGTAAGGGACATTTGGCTCCTGCAGCCCAGAGCCTGACCGAGATCTCTGCCTTATGGCCGGCGTGGGGCTGGTCTGCGTCACATAGGAACTCTTGGGCCGCTTTTCGTACTCGTCCCGCAGGCCGCCGTAGCTCCACTCACTGTCTGGGTAGTTGATCTGCTCGCTGTGTAGCGAGGCACGAGATGGCGTGCCTACCGAAGTGTCCCTGTAGTCTTGGCTGGATGAGCCACCCACAGACGCCCGATAGTAGCCACTGGAGCCCACACCGCTCCCCACCGTGGAGGCCACCTCATCGACCGAGCGCCCTTTGCTCTCCAAGTAGGTGTGGTAGTCCGGGGGAAGCTTGCCATAGTCTGATTTTTGGGGCATGGCGTCCGGGTAGAAGGGGCTGCGTATGGGGTATGAGTGACCATTCTGCTTGGTGAATCGATAGTGCCTCCCAACTGCCCAGTCCCCATCTATAGAGAAGCTCGGCTTGCTGGGATCAAGAGAGAAGTCCCTGCTGGAAGTGTCTAGGTCACAGGAGTAGCGGGAGTAGTAATGGCTGAATCCATTCTCCTCTGGGGCGTTGGGATGACCACTGCTGGAGGGTTTGGAACTGCTTCCAGCCTGGTGAGGGCCTGGGGGGCTCTCTTTACGCAGGGAGTTGGAGCGCGTCACTGAGATGTTGTCAAAGTCCTCCAGCAGGCCGTTGATGGAAGCATCTTTGGGTGGGCGGTTCCCTCGAACAATGGTCTATGAGAAGAACAAACACATTTACACTTAACATACAAGAGTGTGTGCTGCCTGAGTGTTTGATGGAGGTAGCCCTGATACTTTGGGTTGCAGTACATTCAATTTCAGTTAAATCATTCCTGGCTGAAAAGTGAATGAGATGAATTGAAATTCCTGTTCAATCAGTCCACTAAAAACAATTTTCAGGCTGGAATTTCAATTCATGTGTATCAGGGCTTTGTGACAAGTATGACATTAATCATCACTTGCGTAAATGAACGTCGGTATTTGTCATCTGGACGAACGGCAGGCATCGGTCTACACAACCACTAGTTGTTGTGAGCTGGGATGCAGCTAGAGAATGCATGGAGATACATGGCGGGATCCCTCAGATGCTAAAAGGGAACCAGCGGTGGATTGAAGGAGCTAATTCCTGCCCCATTTCCCTCGCAACAGATTAGCTTCATTTTCAGTGGGCTGATCAGGATACATTAATAGTCGTGATGTTTGGTTTAGTGCTCGTGAGGTGCTTGAGCACACCAGCATGCGCTTGCACACACAAACGGAGAGTGAGTGAGGAGGAGAGGGAGACTGAACACACATGCTCACATCTGCTTCAAAGCAAAGGCAGCTTAAACATCAGGGGTGCTGCTTATCCCCTCCTACCTTGTGTTAAGCCCTTTACACGGATGTGTCGTGAGTCATGGGGAACTGGTGCTACAGTGGGACTCACTGAACTACGCTCTGTGCGTGATGTGTGTGCCCATATGCTGTTTTTGTGGTGTGAACTGTGAGGATCACCACCTCCATACAGTGAGAATCATGATAGATGCACAGCTTTTATCTACCTGTCTGTGTATGAGTTGGACATTACAGGAATCGCTGCATTAGAACAATGGAAACATGTTGCGTGACTGCTGAGTGCTGAGAGGAGGCTGAGCTGTGCGGATTATTGTTTGAATTTCTTATATAATCTATCCGAGTGCTTTTTGTGATGATCAAACAAAACTGCTAAATTTTATTTTTGTATATCTGACTGTGTTTCTGTGATGTTGTCGTTGCATTAGAGACTCTAAGTACCTCAAGTATCAAATCCATCCAGTCAACAGCTCCTGATCTGTTACATTTTGCACAGTCTCAGTTGTTCTACAAATCCTCATGTGCTTTTACATCACCACTTTCCATCCTGGATTAACATCCTTGGTGTTCTTCATGAAAGTGCCCATCATACTTTAGGCATTTAGTGAATTTGCGCCCTGATGTTTTTATGGTCTCAGTCAGTTTTCAGCTCCCTATCCACACACATTACCCGCCCACCTGTCAGTGCTAACTCATGTGGCTTTCACAAGCCTGCGGAAATCCCCCAAAATTCAAACAAACATTACCTAGAGTATCATAAAATGAACTGGTTTGTTCAAGCTGTAGCAATCATGGAGTACAATAAAGACGAACTGAATTCAAGTAGCTAAATGAGCTAACCTAGCATGCCTGTTCCACAGGGGCGGCTGTATAATTCTCACAGGGGCAGCCATTATTAGAAATGTACTGTTGTTACCTTCAGACCAAATTACACAAAATAACAAAGTAGCTTACCATAATTGACCTTTCGCTAAGCCCCGCCCCTTTGTGATGTTCCGACAAGCTGTCAGAGTAAGCATGGAGCCCACACTGTAACTAACTGCACTCCCTGAAGAAATATTATCATATTTTTGGAGAAATGAAAGAGTGATGTCAGAGAGAAGCAGACAGAGGGGTCTACAGTCTGTGTTTGAAGGATATATCCAGGATGTCAAACTGACTCAGCAGCAACAACAGGTTAAAAAGACAAAGATAGTTAGAAGCTAAAGCCGAACTACAGGCTACAGATCACAGTGTACAAGTGAACCACCACATCACTGCTGATCAACACAGAAGACAAGTTTTTTGAAGCTTCCCTTCACTGGTTCCTGTACAGCAGGGTCGGTCTTTGTTTCACTGTTATAATCATTAAAAAGCAAAAGCAGCATGTGTATACATTCAGTAGGCTATATCTTCAGTAGCTAGCTAGCTAACCCTACACTTTTCAGGGTTTGATTTTGGTTTTGGAACAGGGAAGAAACGTATCATCATTAATACACGACGTGCCCCAGGCACAACATTTAGCTCCAAATCCACAAAACCAGCCTGAAAATGAAGGAAATCTGAAACGACTGCATTAGAGTCAATGGAGCACAGCTGTGTTGCTGTCGTACATTGGTCTGAGCCGGCCTGATGCTACGTTATGATTGGCCAGTCTGCGTCCGGAAGCAGGACTTAGTGAAGGGTCAATTATACAAGTTAATCTACATTTCACTTACACTGGATAATTATGGACAGTTTGGATCCTTGTGTAACTGCATCGGAAAAAATCAAAGACTAGATAAAGCAAGATTTTCTCCAACTAGATAGATAATTGTTTCTGGAGCACCTGCCAACTGTATCACTGCGCAGAAGGAAACGTGCATCTACTCAGGGACGAGAGGCTCATGACAACATGAGATGTAAACAATAACGGCGTCCTCCTAGTACCATTGCACTGCAGATGTAATTTGATTTTGGGATGATCTGACCCTGTTACTCCCTGTTTCTGATAACTTGGAGTCAAGCCACAAATTTTGGTGCTATCTTGGACTCAGATCTTGGATTTAAATTTCAATAGTCACAAGAAATCAGTTGCATAATCTGCTTATTCCCATCTTAAAACATTACAAGAATCAGAGTAGTAATGTTAAAACAGCAGGACTTAGAGAAGATTACCCATGCCTTTATTTCCAGTAGATTGGATTACCACAATTGTCTTAAGGGCTTAAAAAAACAACACAAAAAGCTCCTCTGCAACTCGAACTTATTCAGAATGCCGCTGCCAGGGTCCTGACAAAAACCAGGAAGTACAACCGTTTCACACCAATTCTAAAATCCTCACACTGGCTACCAGTCACTTGAGACTTGCTGTTCGTCTACAAATTACTTTGTGGCTCTGGACCCAAATACATCTCTAATATGCTTGTGCCATACAAACTTCCTAGAACCCTGAGTACATTTGGACTAGCCTGGTAGTTACACTACGCAGTTTTTTGTTATTATGCAACACAGACCTACGACATGTTACTAGACAAGCCCTAACTCTGACCACTTTTAAGTCTCAAAGACCCAGTGAAACTGAAGTTAGAGCATCATTAGCGTCTGTACTGTGTCATATTTCCCAGTGAAACAGAATATTTAAGCTGTGTGCAACAGGGACTTAAACTTTTCCTTTGCATTTGATTGGACTACTAAAAAGTAGGCAGGCTTAGAATTTAGCACGATACGGGGCTATATCAGAAAGGGCTGCTGAGCGGACTGGTGGCTCCACACACACCTCCCTCACTGTCAGATCAGCAGCAGGACAAGCGAGAGATGAATGAATTAGGCCTCAGCCACACTGTTTTGATATCCAAACACACATCTGTTCTTATCTCTCCCTCCATATTGCTCTGTTAGGTACTACAACACACAAACAGTGAAATGCGGTTTTATATGGGTGGTGTGATTAGGTAGTCGCCCAAAGTCTGATTTGATTGGATTAACTTTTGTAAACACCCCTCAGTGCAAGATGAGTCATCGAACATTTGGAACAGTTCTACCTTTTACAGAAAGAGAAAAGACAGGAATATGGAATGATCTGCAAAAGACCTTAAACTTGGGCACTCTGTCAACTTTATGGCTGTTTAAATGCTGTATTTCTGATCTTGTTTTAATTGAGTGTAAATGCTTTTAACTACACATCTACAGTACACCTTAGCATGTTTATTACCCTGTATTTCCACTTTTAGTGATCATTTCCTGCTGTTGTTGTCTTGTATGATTTCATATCTGTTATAACTGGTACGCATGATGGTTGTTTGTTTGCTTAGTGATTGTTTTTAGTGTCTTTGTTCATGCTCGGCATCACTGAAAATGAGGATGTTCCTCAACTGATTTCCAGAGTCCAGAGAATATTCTGATACTATTAATTGGACATATATTTGGCATATAACAAGAGATAAATGATCAGTTAACACAGGGACTCAAGATTAAACTGGGAAAATGTATTTTTCAGCTTGCTGGGTCTTGAAGACTTTTAAACTGCCCTAGGTAACTTTTATAGTTTGTATCCCTTGTATTGCCTGCCTGTCCCTTCACACTTTTCAATTGTAAATCTTTTACCTTTGCTGTATTTCCATTACCCTGTAACTTTGAATTGCCCTGGTGTATTTAAGTGCACGATACAAATAAAGTTGCCTTGAGTACTGCACACACTGACCACAATAAGAGACACTCTGGATACAGTGGATGCCGTATGTGATGACTTAAACTAACCACAATTCACACGGTCCTTTTTATTTTCACTGTAGAGATACACATCTAATGTTAATTCTGCTGACAATAGTAAACCCATTATATTATTTGCATATACAGTATACTTGTTAGTCATTTCCACCTCTGAAGGTGTTTGCTGAACGTTACTCTTAGACCCCACATATACCACATCAGCAACTTCTTTGACAGCGCTCATGCCTCGCTGTCTGTCACATAACTGTCATTCTTGTCTCCGCTGTAGTTCGTCCATGTCAAACATGTGCTAAGGCAGAGTCTCAGAAAAGCCGGGATAATCATCAACTCTCAGCAACATTGTGCTGACACGGGGACACATGTAGACGCCTTCGCTTAGCTTCCTGCAAACTGTCACTGCAAACACTCCGCTCTTCTCATCTCATCTCATCTATCTCTGAGATTGTGTCTCAACAAGGAAACAACAGTTATCAAAGGCTGTACGATCACTTATGATTAAGGACACACCCTATAAGAAGGTCTGAGTTTTGCCCAAAAATAAATTTCTGACAGAAGCGTGAATCAAATCTTCCTTGCTGCCTGATTCTTCCACATTTTAAGCCACCATGGCGGCGTGGCTCTAGGGATGGCAATGTTTGTCTGTTGGTTCACCACTTAAGTCAAGATTGAAATATCTCAACAAACACTGGATGGATTACCATAAAAATAAGTAAATATATTCAAGGTCCCCAGAGGATACATTCTGATGACTTTGACAATTCTCTGACGTTTGATTTATGACCAAATACCTGCTAAACTAATGCCATAATCAGGCTGTTCTCATGCACCGTTTGTACCAGAATTTGTATCTAACCCATGTAATCATGAACTTGTAATTCATGAATAACTCATGTAATCAGGAAGGCTGCGATCATGTGACCAATGCGCTGACAAGAGTGAAAAATTAAAGTAGTGTAAAGAGCAAAAGTCAGGCAGGTTGAGGCGGTGGATGGGTCAAACAAACATAGGACTTCATGTTAAGTATGAAACCTAACCTATGTAACTTTCCTTTGAGTATGTAACTCTAGTTTAAGTTCATATTGTGACTACGCCTTTGTGGCATTGTGGGGTGGTAATGTTAGGTGTCACACAAACTGCTGTATGTGTATTTTCCAACATATTCTAACTCCCAACTCGTCACATATCGCCTCTTGTTCAGTGGACTTTTGACGTCTACATGACGCGCTATGTATCCTTTGTGTGTCTGTTGTTGGAGTTCTGAGACACTGTGTCAGTTTATACCTGTTACATGCATTGTGTCTTTTCCAAATACATTTCTGTTTTCACAGGAAATGTACAGTTGCATAGTCTTAGCCTCCTCTGCTCTGCAATATACATAACATAGTCTTTTTCAAAATAAACGTACGTCAGTAAAATACCTCATACTTAAAGGGAAATTTCGGTTTATTTCAAACGTCCTAAATTTGTTTCAAGTGACTAGTGACAAGTAGTAGTAATAGTTAGCATGTTAGCCGTTAGCCTAGATACAGCCGGGGCGCATAGTAGCGTCAGACCTGTTAAAACGTAAGTGAACGGGCAACCTTCAAGTGCAAAGTTAGTCCACTAAACAAGCTTTTTTTCCACACAGACTGCCTCATATCGTTAGGATAAATGTCAGAGAACATATAGAAAACGACATGTAAATGTGTTGTCTTACCTTACCGGTGTGCTGCCATGTTTGTTTACCATTTACCTCTGCTTTCCAAAGCGCGGCCGAAATATATCTCGCGAGCTCTAGATAAAGCCCAGCTGGATACTACTCCAGGAGGAGGTGTCTC
>NC_065517.1:39238325-39243727 GCF_006386435.1 Epinephelus moara
GTTTACATGTCGTTTTCTATATGTTCTCTGACATTTATCCTAATGATATGAGGCGGTCTTTGTGGAAAAAAAGCTTGTTTAGTGGACTAACTTTGCACTTGAAGGTTGCCCGTTCACTTACGTTTTAACAGGTCTGACGCTACTATGCACCCTGGCTGTATCTAGTATCTAACATGCTAACTATTATTTTTATGTCACTAGTCACTTGAAACAAATTTAGGATGATAGGAGACAGGTTGAAATAAACCAAAATTTCCCTTTAAGTTTATTTCCTTGTGCAACAAACACACGTGGTTAGGTTTAGAAATAAACATCATGGTTTGGCTCGACATTCATACAGGAAGCAAACACCAGGCTCCTGGGTGAAAGTCCAGTATTTGTTAGACCCATCCACCACCCCTCCTGCCCTATAGGGACTTTCTAGCTCCTTAAATTACATTGTTGTCCAGCAGTGTTTTAAACTGATGCTGTCCAGTGGCGTTAAAAACTGACGCTGCCTGCAGGCATATCATAATGCTGCAAAAGGATGGCTTTTCTCATCGGTGTCTGATGCAGAAATCACTGGCAAAGCGGTGGTATTTGACAACTTCAGAAAAAGTCGGGTTGCATTTTCCTAAGATATTATACAAACTGTGGTGTGAGAAAACGCTGACCTAATTAGCTACTTTTGTTGTGTAACATATTTTTAACAGTTTGTTACCAAGTACAACAGATACAAAAAGTGTATAGCTTTAATAACATTAGCTGAATAATACTTTTTATCGAGTGGGTGAATCGATGTCAGAACGTCTCCGTCTCTAAATTTCAGGTTTGAGGCTGATGTGAACGTAACTACGGTTTAAACAATATGACGTGAACAGCTTAGGGCTCTGTGAATCTATGCACACCTGCTTATTAGAAAGGAATCCTTAAAACTAGCAATGAAATGAGTCATACAGAACAAGCTCATGATAGCAATTTAAATAAATCGGGATTGCTATAGCAACTAACACTTTTCTTTTCATTTCAACTTTCTTTTCTTTTTTACACAACTTTCCTATGTCTAACATACCTTCTTCTCTTTTTGTGCTTTGTCTACAGAACTGAGTGCAGTTGTTTCAGACTTAAATAAAGCCTCTGCACAAGCCTTTACTATTACTGAGGCTGTTTCTGTCACACATCATGTCTCTTTTCTATTTTGTTACTTGGTGCACCCCCCTCTCTCTTTAACACTCCAGTTGCTCTCCTCTGTTTGAGAGCTATAGGCTGTTTGGTGCCGTGACCTGGAACCCAAGGTGAAATGGCCTATAAAAGCAGCGAGTAAAGTCTAGCTGAGAAGCAGAGGCTGCAGGACGGATGGTCTTTTAAACAGGTCGGTGAGTGGAAATCTATCATGCCTTGGACAGATGTTGCAGTGCATAGAGCAGGCTCGGGCTGACATAAAAAATTCACAAGTCATACACACGTGAAAAAAAGTCCCACGGGTTTGCTCTTCATGTTGCTCAGCTGCATTTTTTCTTTTAAAGTAATGTTCATGTCACATTAACGTTGTTAAGCGATGCAAATAAAACTGCTACAAAGAATTACTGCTGCTGGTATTGTCAAGAGAATTATCCTCACACTTCCTCTGAACTGTGTGATGAATTTGTGAATGGCAAGCTTTGTGTGAAACCTAAAATGAGGCCAAGTCACATCATGTTACGTTGCGTGGATGTCAGTGATTCAGAGCTAATTCAATTGGCATACAACAGTAGGGAGTGTCAGTTATCTAATAAAACATCATCATCTCCACTTGGTTCATAATCAATACGACGGTGTCAAGGAGCGTGACAGGTGCAGGGGATGGAGAGCGCCGGAGAAAACAAGGCGGCAGATGAATCCGAGGAGGTGATGAGAGTGCAGAGGGGAGAAGGAGACAAGGTTAATTGTGTGCCAAATCACTGTCAAGCGGTCGGCATCAAGCCTGAAAATCTTTCCATTAATTTGAATTAGGGGGCTGATACTGGCTTCTGTACCCCCCTTCCCCCTTCCTCCCCTCCTCTCCCCCCGCCCCCGTCCTTACAGCTCTGCGAGCTCTGTGCACGGGTCGTATTCGGCGGCGGCTGTGACAGCAGCCATATTTCACCGGCGTGCGGCGTTGGCCTGTCCTTTAGTGATAAGCTGTAATAGATCTACTCTCTCCACTCACTACGGCCTGTTCAAGGTAAGCACAGGAGAGGAGGAGGAGGGGAGGAGAGGAGAGGAGAGGAGAGGAGAGGAGAGGAAAAGGAAGGAAAGGACATGGAAAAAAGGAAAGAAAACAAAAGGAAACAAAAGAAAGTAAAGGAGAGACAGGACAGGACAAGAAAGGAAAGGAAAGGAAAGGAAGGAAAGGAAAGGAAAGGAAAGGAAGGAAAGATGGTAAAGGAGAGAAAGGAAAGGAAAGGATAGAAATAAAAGGAGAGAACAAAAAGAAAAGAAGGGAAAGGAAAGGAAAGGAAAAATGGAAAGGAAGGAAAGGAAAAATGGCAAGGAAGGAAAGGGTAAGGGAAAGGAAAGGAAAGGAAAGGAAAGGAAAGGAAAGGAAAGGAAAGGAATAAAGGCAAGGAAGGAAAGGGTAAAGGAAAGGAAAGGAAAGGAAAGCACAGGAAAGGAAAGGAAAGGAAAGAAAAGAAAAGAAGGGAATTTAAGGAAATGAAAGGAAAGGAAAGAAGGGAATTACAGGAAAGGAAAGGAAAGGAAAGGAAAGGAAAGGAGGATGGTTAAGGAGAGGGACTGTAAGGAAAGGAAAGAAAAGAGGGGGATTAAAAGAAAGAAAGGCAAAAAAAATAGAGGACAGCCACGGAAAGAAAAGTGAAGGAAAGGAAAATAGAGGAAAGAAAAGAAAAGAAGGGAGTTTAAAGAAAGAAAGGGAAAGAAAATAAAGCAAAGGAAAGGAAATAAAAGAAAACAATCAAATAGAAAAAGATGACAGTCTGGAGAATTTCAGAGGAAACAGAGAGTATGAGTAGGAGGAGTGACAAAAACAAACTAGGTGGGAAGATGCAAAACTCACAATAGAGAAGCAGAAGAAGAAGAAACAGTGAAAGCAGCTGTGGAGGAAGGGAACGAGGAGTCTCAGATAGGAAAGGATGGAGAAGGCGTGACGAGGGAAGGGAGGGAGGAAGTGTCGTAGAAAGGGAGCCATGAAAAATGAGGCTCATTGGGAGATAAGGGGGGATTAACCTTGCTGGTAATGAAGGGAGGGTGTGATGGGAGGATGGAGGGAGGAAGAGAGGGAGAGATAATTAATGAGCTTGCCCTTCCTGTGACTTCTCGCTAGAACCCTGGTTTGGAGGCTGCGCTTCACTGGCCAGCAGGGTCCCGGGACAGCTGAGAGGCCATTGGAGGAGGAGGAGGAGGAGAGGGAGGAGGAGGAGGAGCTGATCTGCTCCTCTGCTGCACGGCTCCTCTGCACTGCTGCTCATTTGATTTGGGTCCTGAAACTGCTTTTTGGTCAGGAATCAGCCACAAATTAAAAAACTTCTTCAACTGTTTCTACTGAAATCCTTAATTATGAGTTTATAAAGTTTAATGACTTTTCTGGTGATCCTTCAGGACTGGTTTTAAAGATGTGTTTTTATAGTTGTTCTGACTGAAGCCCTGTGTGCACTGTGTGGTTTTGGGCTGTCTCACATGAAAGATGACCGACGTGAAAGAGACGGTGGTCCTATGTCGCACAGGGAAAGGGGTTAAAGGGTGGCTGTTGTCTTGCAATCAAAGACAGCCTGGAATAAAATTCTGACAGTGTAAGAAATCTGGGATGACCATCTTAAGGGGGATTCATACAATCTGGAGAGAGCCTATAGGAGAAGAGACGAATTGAAGTAGCCAAACAGTGTTATTACTCCCATCACGTGAAGCCACGTGGCCAAAAAATACTTTTTTTCTGTAGATTTACATGAAGAAAGTACGGAAGTGTATTGCATTCACTTGACAAATAAAAAAAGCCCTGTTTTTCGGAGTAATTTTTTTTTCTGTTTTTCTGAGTAATTTTTTTTCCTGAACGAGGAGACGAGGTACTTCAAAATCTCGTGAGAAGCTCCCACCTGGCACCTGCAAGTGACCCCTGAAACTGACAACTGAAATCATGCCCATACACGTTTGTCAGCTAACGTTGTTACAACCTGTTACCAACCTAACCTGTTACATTGAGACTAGAAGGATGCAGTGGAAAACATAGCTAGATTATCATACCCTGTGTGTAACTAATTATGTGCCTTACCCTTACTGATCCGATAGTTGAAATTGTCTAGGAGCAGGAGCACAGATGCAAAATACATCCATGAGCAGGAGTCACCATGGATGCAGGGGTCACTTGCAGGTGCCAGGTGGGAGCTTCTCGCGAGGTTCAGGAAAAAGAAATTACCACGAAAAACAGAAAAGAAAAGAAAAGAAAAAAAAAAAAAGAAAAAAAATTACCCCAAAAAACAGGGGGAAAATTACTCAGAAAAACAGAAAAAATTACACCCAAAAAAAAAGAAAAATAAATAAATTACTCCAAAAAACAAAAAAAAATTACTCAGAAAAACATCGCATTTTTATTTGTCAAGTGAATGCAATACGCTTCCGTAAGAAAGAGACATTTGTAAATCAAAGGATAAATTTCTTCGAGCATCACAACCTCCATGAAATGATTTGTGCCACTATCAGAATTTGATCCATTTCGTTAGATAACATTTACAAAGTCTAGAGGAGCTGCACAACTTATAACCTTTATTCTCAGTCAAGTTCGCGGAACGCTAAACTGGGAGCACCTGACTCAGTCAATGGAAGTCTCTAGTACACCTGCTCTGTGATTTTATAGGAATGAACACGGTCTTGCCTCCAACGCTGTATCCAGTTCTTTTCACAGGAGGATAGGGCGTTGGTTGGTGACATCACCTGCCACTGTATATACATCACCTGCCATCAGATCAGCCAACTGTAATGGCCTGGTTTCAACCAGTAGAAGGCAATCACTATAACTGTTTGTAACACCATATGTGGAATTCACATACGTTCCACTAAATGTATTTTAACTGAATTTTATGTGATCTTTTATTTTATTTTTTTAGCATACCTTTTCAGCGTCTTTTTTCCTCTATTATAAATGTTTCGATTGTCTTTTTAAAGTTATCATTATTATTAATAATAATATAAATACTCATGTACATCATCTTTCAGCTCAGAGAAAAGTAGTTTGAGGGTTTAGGTACTCTTAAAAATATATACAGTGGTGTGAAAAAGTGTTTGCCCCCTTCCTGATTTCTTACTTTTTTGCATGTTTTCCGCACTTAAATGTTTCAGATCATCAAACAAATTTAAACATTAGTCAAAGATAACACAAGTAAACACAAAATGCAGTTTTTAAATGAAGGGTCTTATTAATGAGGAAGAAAAAAATCCAAAGCTACATGGCCCTG
>NC_065517.1:39244591-39246969 GCF_006386435.1 Epinephelus moara
GGGGGCAAACACTTTTTCACACAGGGCCATGTAGCTTTGGATTTTTTTCTTCCTCATTAATAAAACCCTTCATTTAAAAACTGCATTTTGTGTTTACTTGTGTTATCTTTGACTAATGTTTAAATTTGTTTGATGATCTGAAACATTTAAGTGTGGAAAACATGCAAAAAAGTAAGAAATCAGGAAGGGGGCAAACACTTTTTCACACCACTGTATACAATTATAGAGTTCTACCCTTTGTCTCTGGCCAGCTTTGCAAATGTCATTTTGTTGCATCTCAAAGGTGACGTTAAGATCTGCTGCTCTCCGAATCATATACTTTTTCTTTTAACTTGAAACGTCACACTATGGACTGCGACACAGACATGAGCAAAAGAGTTAAAGTTCAAAGCACAATGTTGTGACAGAGCTTTATGTCTCAATTGTCTGCATACTCTCTTCAACAGTATGTACTTTGTAAGGGCAGCTGCAGTTTGTACTGACAGTAAAAAGAAAATGTATGCAAATCAGAGAGCAGCTTTGGTGTATATAATGTCAGAAAACATGTAAGTACATATAAAAAATATTTAAGAGTAATTCTTGGGGGAAAGAGAGAGGAGAGAACATGCAGCAGGGTTAGGGTTAGGCTGAATCCGCAGCCGCTGCAGCAAGGACACCGCCCCCATACATGGGGTGCCCCACTGAGCTCCCCCAGGAAACATATCATGTACTTAAATGATTCATCGATTTTTAAAATGGTTGTTGATTAATTGTCTGCTCATCTATTTGTTGCAGCCCTGGTTAAAATGTTAACTATCTCAGTCCAGTGATGTTTGATGTGTGAATATTCTCTGCTTTCTCTGTCACTGAATTTGCTGACCTGCACAGTCTAAACATAGCATGGGAACTACTGCTCTGTATACACATAATACACACACGCACGCGCACACACACACACACACACACACACACACACACACACACACACAGAAACATACAGTATAAAGCCTGACAGATTTAAAGAAATACACACATGCACAGCAACAGAGGCAGATGTGTAACTCCTCCCAGTCGTGAGTCTTTAGTCACACATGAGTGCTCATCACCTACCACACCCCCACTCTGCCTCTCTCTCTCTCTCACACACACACACACACACACGCACACTGCAGAGCATCGCCTACTCCACACGCCCACTCTCAACTCTCAGTCCTGCCAGAACACGACCACATACAAACAATGTTTTCTGACTGTTCTGTCATGCTCTATATTGAACATGTCTCACAACAGAAATGGTTCTCTTCTCTTTTTGTACCAAACCCCAGGCACCATCTCTACTCTGTAAATCCCTCCGTCACGACTCACTCCGCAGAGAACAAGCACGCGTGGGTATTTACACACACAAATACAGCCAGCGCACACTTCTACTACTACTGCTGCCATCGCTGCTCCTGAAGTGCAGTATCCTTCTGCATCGGTGACCGGTTTGTGAGCGTATTCACGGCCGTCTGAGAAAGATATGATCAGAGAGCCCTTGAGACGGCAGACAAAGAGACTACTCACGACTCTCCTTTGAGTGTCTCGCTGAGGACCAAACATGACCCGCAGTGCTGATTAATGAATGATCAAATAAAGCTACTACCACAGCTGATGCACAAAGAGCAGAGATACTGTTTGTATGACATGAAACATCCATCATTCACAGAGTGATAAAAACAGCTCGGTGTATCTGTGTCAGCCTCTACTTTGATGTAGGTGATACCGTTTAACACGAGGGCTCATATCTTTAAAGACAATGCATGAATTCATAAACAGCATAACATGGATTTAAATCTCATACGATTTAGGGAAGCAGCAACATTAAAGTGTTCTTATCCTCTGGCTCCCTCTAGTGGACAGAAGCGTTAAAAGCAACAAACTGCTTAAGCACTATCCATCACTATTGTTTAATAAAGTATTTTAGGGTTAAATCTACAATACTAAACAGAGGAAGCATAATGTCTCCAATGTAGTCAGCACGCCATACTGCATTCATCAAATTAATTTACAATTTTTATTACTCGTACTTCTAATGTTAAAGAGGTAACAGACAGCATCTTTTCCTAAATATATCATGATGAAAATAATGTGGGTTGCACAGGGTAGTGGCCACAGTAAAATCAGACTATCAGTGTTTACATAGGTTACTTAGCGGCTTTGCAATAAGCTTCTGCCACTGGTGCCAAAATTCCGCGGAAGAAAAATCTGTTTTACAGCAGGAAATGCGTCATGTAATGCGAAATTGGTCGGTCAGCCAATCAGGGACTGGAGCCGGTCCTTATGAGGAGTTGGGCATGAGATAGTTGAGTCACGAGCACAATGGCAGACGGACAAAGTTTGGAGACAAGTGAAAAACGGCC
>NC_065517.1:39247629-39271316 GCF_006386435.1 Epinephelus moara
ACTGTGAGTTGTTTGTACTGATACTGTGCATTCTGCTATAATTATTTGCTTTACTATTTGTTTTTTCTTCAGATAAATCTGATAATTGTTGCTCGATCTCTTTACTCATTTATTCAGTAGAGTGTCCACACACCTTCTCATTCTACATATACATAGAGGTATACTGGTGGCTTTACAGCCTACATTTTATCTAATTTAGAGTCTAATAGAGTCATATTATTGATTGTCTCTGATCCACACGGTCAATTTGGTTGTTGCGACAGTGCAACGCAACACCACTGACGCTAGGTGGCGGCAAGCTAAAAAAAAAAAAAAAAAAAAATCCCATCTGTTGCCTCTTTAAGTTTGCACAGTTTTTTTTTGTTTTTTTTTGTGTCAAGCCAAACATTTGACCCATCCCACATGGGATTACAAGACACCAGTGTTCCTGGTTCAAACTCAGAGTGGGGGAGCTCTTCTGTGTGGAGTTTGCATGTTCTCCCTGTGTCAGCGTGGGTTTCCTCCAGGTGCTCCAGCTTCCTCCCACAGTCCAAAGACATGCAGGTTAATTGGTGACTCTAAATTGTCCGCAGGTGTGAATGTGAGTGTGAATGGTTGTCTGTCTCTATGTGTCAGCCCTGTGATAGTCTGGTGACCTGTCCAGGGTGAACCCCGCCTCTCACCCAATGTCAACTGGGATAGGCTGCAGCCCCCTGCGACCCCCAACAAGATAAGCGGTTACAGAAAATTAAAGAATGAAGGATGAATGAATGCCAAACATCTGGCCCATCCCACATGGGATTCCAATCTTGGTCTTGAGACCACTTTTTTAAGGTCTTGGTCTTATCTCGGACTCGACCATATATTTAAATGGTCTCGGTCTCAGATAAAAAAGAACTTTTATTTCAAGATCAGTCAAGACCACAACTGCAGGAATATAATCACACTGCCTGTTCAAAAAAGGAGTGTTGGTAAAAGTGACAATTTCAGCTCCTCAGTGTTTGCTCATAGAAAACAAAGGAAAGTTCCCATCCATAAAATCCAGTTCTGCAGTGCCTAATGATTATTTAATCAAGACATTTTTTAATTATACATATATTACAGTGTGGCAATAAAAGAGGTAAATGAAGAGGAATCCTCATTTGTTTTCTGTGGGTATCTTTATGGGAATGTGGATCAATTTGCAGGAGTGCTATGGTTTGCATGTTCCACATGTTATCGTAAGTGTGTCACGTAGAGTGCGACTCCCACTGGTCTTGTCTCAACCCCTAAAAACTTGGTTTCATCACAGTCTCATTACACGCTGGACTTGGTTATGACTTGGTGTTGGTTTAGGTGGTCTCTACTACAATGCTCTAAGACCATTACTTTTCATGCATCTTCCAGTCTTGCATATGTGACAAACAAACAAACAAAAACAATAACCCAAATGAATTGCGCTCATAAGCAAGTACCAAATATTTATAGATTATCTCGATAAAGAGCTTGTCGTCTCTTCTCCTATAGGCTCTCTCCAGATAAATGGCTAATTTATATGTTTCATATGTAAGTAGCCATCTGGATCTTTGTGCATTTTCCACATTTACAAAATCAGTTTTTATCTCACTGAATAAAGCAGCATGCAGTTCACATTAAAAAGGACAGCAGAAAACAAAATGGAACTCACAAATCCAGACAAATTCGCTTTTCTTCTTCTAGATTAACATACTGTCCAATTTCAACAGTCAGAGGTTAAATACCAGATCTCAGTTGAGCACACAGAGATCTTTGCTTTTTAGAAAAGTTATATAAAACATAACACTGCATATCATATTCAGTTTTTCTTGTGAAAATATTCAGTCTTGGTTTATTCGCCCTTGGGAAACACAGATTGTCCAAACAAACCAATATTGATCTTTTTGCAATTTAAAAATAAGCCTTACTAAAAATGTACGTATATAGACCAAGAACCAATAATGTATAACACTTTTAATGAAAACATTTGTTTAATATCAGCAGGATGTTTCTCCTTAAGCTAATCAGGTTTTAGGAAACAGATCGTAAAGAATGATCCTGGTGGAAATATGAAATTCTTGTTGTTCCCCTTGTGTGGAGTACTGTGGAAGAAGCAGGAAGTGTCTTGTGCTCTGCTGCCCTCTGCTGGTCTGTCTCAGTACTTCATATCTAAAGCAGCACATTGACTGCGAATTAAATAACCGTGAATAAAAATGATGTGGATGTTAATTTCACTGATTAAGGGACAAAGTACAGTGAGGCTTCTGGTAATAAGATCCCCTGAGGCACATATCTCCAATCTCAGTTATTAATTAGAACGACTAATTCTGACCTCAAAACCCAGTCAAATATGACCTTAGATCAGTACGCAAGCTGACAGGTTGACCCACCTGTGTTATTTAGCGGAGGATTTCACAGAGCAGTTCCACTGATTTCTTGACATGTTATTAGCGGAACTACAGATGAGGTCTTAGCAAACATGAACAGGATTATTCAAGGAGAGGATTTTGGAGCATTTCCATGATTAATAGGCTGTGAGCTGACCTGTTTCCTCGGGCCATCCTGCTGCCTGTTACTTACAGGAGTTAATAACTGTCAAGAAGAGGCTGTACGCGGAGGGGTTCACTGAATAGGTGGATACTATCATACCACACAGAATAATGAAAGTTGATTCTGCTAAAGCCGATTGTTAAGCCAGTGTCTTACATGTCTGTATGCATTAAAGAATAGAGGAAAGGAAAGAGATGAAAGCCTTGGCTTCTTACATAACGTTTAAGAGGAATGATCCCACTCTTTAGCCTATTCTCAAAGGATAACTTGAGTAATTTCGAACCTGCAACCCTATTTTCCAGTGTTTTTGTGTCTATGAGACTAACGGAAACAACCGTTTCTGACATTGATCCAGTAGTGAGCAAGAGGGCTATAGCTGACAACCGCGAAACATCATCTTAAACACACTTCATTCAGAGTCGACAGAAACAAGAAACGCCTTGGTTCGTCTTTCCACTGTTCCAACAATCACCAACTCTGCTTTGGTTGAAATAAACCTTTAATTCACACAGAAGAGAAAATATGCTGACTTTATACAAGCTATCATTCCTGTCTATCAAAATGGATTCTGGTGGGTTTAGCAATGGTGATTTCAGGGCTGTTTCTGGTTAAAGAAAAAGGATTTTACTCTTAAACAAAACAAGTGCCTGCAGCATGTACTACACTGCCCCTCAAATCTCGCAATCATTTCGCATCCCGTCCGCTATTCTACTCACTACTTCAGGCTGCAGCCGAGAGTAATGTTAAACATGGCATATTGTTACCTCGGCCAAGGAGGTTATGTTTTCGCCGGCGTTGGTCTGTTTGTCTGTTTGCTCGTTTGTCTGTTTGTTTGTATAACTCAAAAATTTATGAACGGATTTTGATGAAATTTTCAGGAAAGGTGGATAATGGGACAAGTAACAGATGATAAAGTTTTGGTGGTGATCGGTTGAAGCAAAGTGAATAAAATAATAAATAAAGTCTATGGTCTGACAGCCTCAGCAGCAATTAAGACGGTGAAAATAGTGCCATCTGGTGGCCGGAAAGCACGTCTTGTTCTACTTGCTAAATATTGTTGTAATTCTAAAGTTGAAATTAATGTTCTGTGTTGGAAAAAAAGAAAGTGAAAAATACAAAAAACCTAACCTAATAATGATAGTAATGCAAATAATCTAATTGTGATGCAGGCTGCAAAATCTGATGCAGAGGGGGAGGGAATATCACTTACTTGGTGGAGGTCTGTACTCTCTGAGTGCTTTTCTAGTTTATTTATGAAAATCTTGATATTGGTTTGGGGACAGTGACATGGCTGACAGCCAGCCTTGTTGTTAAATATACTGTCAGATTATATTTGCTGTTCATCAACTGTATACAATAGTCCAAACAAATTCATATAGCCTACTTTTTACACTTAGCTTGATATGGTTCTTATAACAGGCTTGAGTGTTGTTTTGTTTTCCACCACTCAGGTGGAATGACAACCTGGATAAAACATCTACAGGACACGTCGCCACAACATCACGTGACGCTTCTGATGATGACGACAGACGCAGTCGTCGAAACTGTCAAGGTATGACAAAACAACACTCACGGCTGTAATAAGAACCATATCAAGCTAACTGTATACAATGTTATTGACTTTGAGTCTTGCTAGCATAACGTTAGCTTTCTGGCTAATAGCTGTGCTAAAGGGTTCCATGAGCTCGGCAGACTAGAATATCTCCTGTTGCTAGGTCGTAGCCAAGGTTCGCCCTATTTACTGGAGTAGTGTATACCGCTTCCATTGCATAAGAACCAGGGTAGCAATGATTGTTTCAGGTATGAGGTACACCCTCAGATGTTACCAAGGAAACTTTCCAAGGAAACCAAGGAAACACCCTTCGAGGTGTCCATTATCACTTTTTAACAGCATTCGTGGAGGCAACCATCGTCCGCTGTGTGTCGGTCCAACGGTTCATGCCTTGACATCAGCTAGTGTTGTCACGATACCAAAATCTTTGTTTCGGTACCAATACCAATATGAATTTCGATACTTTTCGATACTCTTCGGTACTTTTCCTAAGGAAAAGTCATTTTGGATACAAACCTTTAGAACAATAAATAGTAGGGGTGTAATGGTACCAAAAAAATCATGGTTCGGTAAGTACCTCGGTACGGACGTCACGGTTTGGTAACTCAAATGTCCCACCAACTTTGTGTTGTCTCGTGTTGTCTCCCTTTGCGAAGCAGACTTTCTCTTGTCTTTTTTTACATGCGCCAGCTGCGAATGTTGATACAGGTGTTGTCATACACACCACTTGCGCAATCTGTGCTCCAATAGGAACAAGAAAGGCGTTTGTGTGCATAATTGAGTAAAATAAATTAACTAAATTAATGAATTGAATCAAAGTACCGGTATTTTCCAAATGCAGTATAGTACCGTTTGGAATACTCTAGTACCGCGGTACTATTTTAGTACCGGTATACCGTGCAACACTAACATCAGCCATTAAAAAGTGTACATGGACACCTCGTCGGGCATCATCCCTTACATCAGTGATTCTCAAGTTGTGTGCTGTGGCACAATGGTGTGCCATGATGCCAATCCAGGTGTGCTGTGGGATTTTATGATAACCACATATTATCACTGCAACATTCAACTGGGCCTGTACAAAAAGTTATGAATGGTTTTTTGACAGTATCAGAATGTTGTGCGCAGCCATTTCCTGATAAAGAGGCAAATTCTAGCTAAAAAATGTAATATAATTTAATCAAATTTCATTTAATTTAAAAAACTTTCACGGGGAACCTCTTTGTCGATGTTCACGAGTGGGAATTATACATGTGTGACATCAGCCAGTGTGAGGGATGATAACATCTAAAAGGAGAAAGCCGTGAGTGGACAATGGATCACTTTATTGTACAGAGGAAATTACAACAAAGCACCAGAGAAGACGACCTATCATCGACCTACTCAATTACTTATTTCTATTGTCTTGCGTCGTGATAAGAGTGATTACACACATTACAGAAGCTGTTGTGCACACATATAAATACAGGCGTGCCTTGAGACTTTGGCTCGCCCTTGTGCACAAAAAGTTTGAAAACCACTGCCTTACTTAAATAATGCAATATTATGAATGTATAATTAAAAATTGCTGAATGAATCATGTGATGTCCTTTCCTTGTCACTCCTAATGGACTCAGGTGACCTTTGTTCTCCTAAATAATACAGGAGCTGGGTGACCTCTAGCTCAACAAGTAGAGCGTCCACGTCATGTAGGGTTGACTCCTTTGCAGCGTCTCTGGTTTGATTCCAACCTGACGCCCTTTGCTGTGTGTCATCCCCAATCTTGCTCTCCCTTTCCTGTCACTCTGCACTATGACAACTGCAACAGCCCTCCCAAAAAACTTAATATAGGAACTGAACTCTTAGGGACATTTATACCATGCATGTATTCTTAATTGTGACCAACCAAAGTTACTCTCAACAGCTTTAAACATACGAGGCCTGATAATTATCAGGGGAGGAAAAACAGATTAAAAAAGTAAATTATCGTGCACAAAATCATGTTTATTCTACAGACTTGTCTCTAGTATCAGTTTTTTATTTTAAAATACTCAGCTGCACTTCTTCGTGCCTCTAAAAATTACTGAAATGAAACAGCACTGTGTTATTTGAAGGGCTTAGGAGCAAAACTTAGTTAAGAAGTCTACAAATAACTGCTTACATCCCATTCTGCACATTGCACGTAGTGTATTTCTACAGGGTGGGGATTCCCTTTTTTGTCACATGTGGATTTGTGTACACTTTGCTGGAGGAAGCCTCTGACTCTGGTGCTGTTCAATGGGATTAATGTATCAGTGTGTATGTGTTTATGCATATCCTGCTGCTGAAGGCAGGCTGTGGAGCCCCTTTCACAAGATGCTGAGTATTTGTGGGTATATGTTTCCCTGCTCTGACGAGATGCCTCCGACCCCCACAGCTCCCCAGCTGGCAGCTTAGCCCAGTGTGACCCAGTCACCTTTGACCTCAGCTGGATAGAGCCTCAGCTACAAGCTCCGGGATCCATGAGTCACACAGGGTGCAACGCATGGAATGAGGGATGATTTCCAGCAAAATGGATTAGCGGCGGAGGCATAATGAAATACAAACATACAGTCGGACCAAATCCCCGACCTTAAGCATATTAGCACAGTAAAGCCTGGACACCCTTCTTTTTTTCCGTCCCTCTAAGCACTGGCAGATTTAGGTTGGTTCTGAAACATAGCCGACGAAAATTTCTAGAAAATATAATAAGCAGAATAAACAAACTGCTGCGTCTGTGCCAGCGTGATCAATTATGTGATCTCTCTTCGAAGGAGTTTCCAAGAGAGTCTGTCACTGTCAAGGAAACTTTCTGATCTAAAGTAGGAGAGAGGAGAGGAGACAGAGAGCAAGAAGAGGGGATCAATTAGACGTCCCTCAGTTATCTTCTTGTCAACTCTGAGACAGATAAACAGACAGCTGCCCGCTACAGATTAATTACACACCGGTGCTCATTAATCTGAACCCCGTCAGACAGTTATAGGCCTCTACATCACATCTCCACCTCTTCCATCCTCATTCAACGCTCACTTTATACTCTTTCTTACACTCATTACACCGCTCTCCTGTTGTCTTTTCTCCTCTCATTTCTATTCCACTGCACACACACACACTGCTTTCAACCTACATGTACAAATATCACGGTCACCATCAAGAGACAGATTAAAGGCCTTTTATATAATGAATGTGAAGTTTATAACTGCACAGTATCATTATTCATTGTGCTGATTAGCAAGTGTTAGCATGCCAACATGTTAAACTAAGGTGGAGAACATAGTAAACATTATATCTACTAAACACACGCAGCATGTTAGCAATGTCACTGTAAGCATGTTAGCACCACGGTGCCTGAGTAAAGCCTCACTGTAGACTGTGTCCTCTAGTAAGCATCAAAATCAGTAACTATCGTAGATGTGACAGTTAGCCAATAGTTCTGTTTATGCAGCGTGGATATCCTTCTCTTCTGGTGTTATATTAATTCACCCATTCGTGAGAGTTGGGTTAAATCATGTCCTACCAAAAAATTTTTATAAACACACTAATTTCATTTCTGAGGTAAAACATTATAAGTTAAATGATTTATATGTATGAAATAAATATGATTTGTAAAACATTTTTACCCGTTTCATTTTTTTTAACTTGTAAACTCGCCCTGTGCCAAACAAGAGCTTCATCCCAGGCAAGAATTCACAACTTCAAACAATTAAAAACTGTGTGAGAAGCTTCCATAATCTAAAACTAACACTGGTGTAAAAATGTTCTGCTATAATCATCTTTGTTTGAAAATATATTTTTGTGAAAATGAAAAATAAAGATGTGTCCCAGATTTTTTTCAACTCTGTCACATTTCTACAAAAACATAATATAATCAGGCATAAAAGAAGTTTGCTATATCCCAGGGTCTCCTGTCTCACTTCCTGGTTTCCACAAAGCCGGGAATGCTGCTCAAGTACCGGTAAGCTTTCTAGCATTTTATACGTATTAATTACATGATTTCACTACCTGGTGTGACTCAGCCATAACTGGTCAACTCTGTAACCCATCTAAATCCAAACTAAATGAGCATTTTGTTTAGGATAAAGAGAACTCTCTCTCTGCTCGCTGCTGTGACATCAATAAATATATAACTTTTTGTGAACCTCATTAGCCGTCCACTCTGTCAGATCTTATCTCTGAAATCCATCATGCATGCTACTCAAGAAAAATTAAATCACTGACAGGGTGGCTAAGTAAAAGGTTTAATAGTCAGTAATGTGATCTTTTAAAACATATTGTCTCAGACTCACTGAAGAATAAAAATCAAAACCCCAAAACATAAGGTTTTGTCCCATTTTACAACAATGAGTGAATTGCTCACCCTGTGTCACGCTGAATTCACGAAGAAAACAAGGAATCCATAAACTGCGAAAAGTCCTTATGAATTAAAGTCATAGGGACCACATTTAACAAAACATCTCTTTAAACTCTCACACACTTTGTGCAGTATAATCAAAATCGCATTTATGCCATGACACGTGCATCTGAACTCTGCTCACACCTTTCATTGAGCAGAGTTTAAATGCAAGTGCCTGCCCACATGCGCTACTCATAGCTAAAGTGTTTTAAATAATAAGCTTGAAATGAAAATGCATGTGTTTAGGAAGTACAGAGCATACGACTGGATAAATGAGACTTGGATTGTACTGCACGAGTTGCGCGAGTTTGTAAATGGATTTAACGAGCCTCCTTTTTACTCCAAATTATCAAGAATTTTTTTAAGTTTTTGGATTCTTCATTCACCGTGGAAGTTTTCTTCAAGAATACAACATAACACAGGGTGAGTCATTAATATATACATCATCATTTTGTGGGTTAAATATTCCTTTATAATTGATAGAGCATTCAGTTCATCATAAATAGATCTACAGTAATGATAGCACAGATGAGGCTTATAAAATAAAAAGGAGCCTCAGACACCAGTGTGTTAATGTTTGTGTGAATGGGTGAATGTGACTCGTAGTGTAAAAAGCACTTTGAGTGGTCAGATGACTAGAAAGGCGCTGAACAAGTGCAGGTCCATTTACCAATAAAAATGATGCTCACTCTAATCTGACCCTTCAACGCTGATAGATGGATCAAATGGATAAAGGAAGTTGAAAAACCCTGAATTGTGAGTTGTAGTTTTCTGTCTGGCCACACGAGGATACTGCAGGTTCAGTCATTAAATCCCTTCACACCATGTGTAAAGTGTCATCTGCTCATTGAGAAACAAAGAATGCAAATCATGTTTATACAAAGCCGGCGTTTTTTCCCTCTGAGAGCTTTTTAGTGGTGGTATTACTGCTTTTCAAATATCCACGTTAGAGCTATGAAGAAAAAGAAGAAGTATATTTATTCTAACTCCACGGGACACAAAGTATTAATGTCTTAAAGAAGATCAGGATTTTGAAGAGTCACCCAACACGTTCTCATCAAAACACTGGAAAGCACCACCAATCCATTACAAACTTAAATCTTTCACAGTATGACACACCAGTCATCTCAAATCAGTTTTTCCTGCAACAATCCTCCCCTATTTAAAATTCACAGCCTCAATGTCCTTCCAAAAAACCCACATTCAGACACTGAAGGATGGTTGTTAGCCAGGACATTTTGAGCTGCCCTGGCAAAGTACGGAGCGCGCTGCTGAAAGCCAAAATTCCCCCGCTGACTGTGGCTCCGAAGCCTCCGCGAGAGGTGATTTGCGAGAGTGTGACTGTGAATGGCAGCCGCGAGAGAGGAGACAAAGTGAGAAAGCACGGGGAGGAGGAGCGGAGTGGAGGAAGGAATGAGAGAGGTCTAAATCAATGCCATCCACTTGAGCTCGGTGCCAAGAAAGACAGATGCTCTCTCTATCTGTTTGTGTGTGCATGAGAGTGCATGCCTGCGCGGACACGCATCAATCACAGGACTTCTTTTCCTTCAAGTCTATTTCTGCTTTGACCAATTTAATCCTAAATCAATGTAAGATGGAGTGTAATACCCACTGAGTCAAATTCAAATCAAAGTTGAAATTAAACGCGTATCGATCACCGCGTCCAAGTTTCTTTTCTGTCCATTAAGGAGTTGAATGAATGCCACAGTCATTGTGCATGACAAGAGCAGTTTGGCAGATCTGGAGCAAAGAAATACTGTATGTATGTGCGTCTGTATCTATACGGGGATGGAAGAGGAACTCAGCTGTCTCATTTCATGGTAGTGATGAGAGAAAATGAATTAACAAATCTTTCTGAACGACTTTGTGAGTCCTTATGAGTCCGTAACATGTCTTAAGGTAGCGCAGCGATGGCAGTGACTTAACAAGCGACGACCAATTATATCAGAGACCTCAGCCAAACAAATGGTGCATTCAGGTGTTCCTCAGGTGGTTGTTGTTCCAAATTTGATGTGTTTGTGCGCTTTAGGTTGTAATGTGGAAACAACACAGACGCTACAAAGAAGATGTGCTGTATTTTAGGCTGGGCAAAACACCGGGCTGTATCAGTATACCAAATTTTACCATGTGTCCTACTTGACTTAACAGCCACTCCTGAGTGTAACATAATAACACTGTCCCAACAGAAAATTAGCATTTGACTATTGTGATGCATCATGTAGCATCACATAGCATCATATAGCATCACGTAATATCGGAACTCTCTGCCCACAAACAATCAACCAAATATGAACCTCTGTTTTGTCATGTAAAAAACACTATCAGATGTGCGCTTGAGATCAGACTGGAGACATAACCCCTAAAAAGATGGGTGAGTAGCCTAATTGCTATCTTCCTACATTTGTAATGTTACTTTTTAAGACAGAAAACACATGTTTTATATTGTGATACTTACTGAAAAGTACCTACAATATAGCCAACGGCAAGTAGCCTAATGTTAGCTTGTTATTAGCGATGGCCATTTAGCTTATTGAAAGTTTTAGCTCCCTGGCGATCCCTTTCCAGCCAGCTGCTTTGTTTGGGTTTTTGTAGTAAAACAAGGAGGTATTATATAGATCATTTCTGATTTTAACGTCATGAATCCGCCATTCCCCGTCCATTGCGATGCTTTCAAATCAAATGACAGGAATAAACAGAAACACAGCATCCATCCAAAGTTCAGCTCATGCAGCCACTGAGGAAACCTCTTTCGTCTCCTCAAATCCAAAATATTGTCAAATTGTTTGTTAGTTTTCTTAAGAGACAAACTCTGCCATGTCTCCTCTTATCACCCCAAAAAGCGCAGGAACGTATCTGTAGAGAAACCCAGTGTGGCTGCCCTCCCCCTCCCACCTGTACTGAAATTTGATCTCCTTCATGTTCCAACGCCAGCCACTGCTCACGGCCTGTCAGACACTAGTGGCTCCATTAGTCCATTTACAAACATAATATTTATTACATTGTCATATTGCTTATTGTTAATGCTGTGTGAGTTGGATTTAGTGCAGTGATGCCATCAACACAGGTTGCTGGTGAAGGCTACTTTGCTGTAACGTGTCATAATGACAAATAACAGTTCAGCCGGTTTACATAAACTCAAACTGGTTTAAGCTTGAGACAATTTCAAACACAAGTACACAAATCAGCTTCACTAGAACTCGCAGCATTCACAGACAAAACACTTTTGCTGGACACATTTTCCCCACAAATACAACATGCTAACATTATTAGCACAAGCCTATGGCATTTTACAGTGTATAAATTAGCCTAGCAACTAGCAAACTTTTCCTCTTCTCATATGAAGCCAGGGACAACAGCAACATTTAACAAAGGTAACGTTACAAAATTCGACTCTATTACAGCTCACAAGGTTCACTGACAAAACAACTGTCTTATACTAAACATGTTTTCCAAACAAATGCGACAAGCTAACGTTATTAGCACAAGCCTAGGGCATTTTACATTGTATAAATTAGCCTAGCAATGAGCAGAGATTTCCTTTACTCATATGAAGCCAGGATATATTACATGCAAGATTTTAAATGCTAATTTTGTGGAGGCTTTATTGTCTTCACAATTTATTGTTTCTTATTTGTGAGATTAAAATAAATAACAGCTTTGTTTCCACTGAGGGAAATGGTTTCAGCTTACAGAAATAGACAGGAGGTCTGCGTCGCCGCAGCGTGTAGTTATCTTTCTGGGGAGGTGCAAGTTAGGCTATGGCGTAGGGTACAGCATAGGCTCTACATCGACGCAGAGCCTGATTCAACGCAGAAGTATAAATTCTGCCTAAGGCCGCGGAGGGAACTGGCACGTCTTTTACTTGCCCCTCAAAGAACCACAGATCGTTGGTCAGTGACATTTCTGTAACGTCGTGCTGAGCTTACATAGGCTACCGAGTCACAGTATGAGACTATTTCCGGTTCTTTAAAAATGGGTCTTTTGGTTTCATCAAGTTGCATTGAGGGGACATGTTAGAGATTCTGGACCTGCTCCACATTCAACCACTTGTCTAGACATCATTCATTCTCAGTCTGGACACTCCACTGCCTTGGAGCTCACCCAATATCATTAATACACGATGCAATAAAATGCCTCCTCGAATTAGCAACTCCCTGCTTGCACATGTAAGAACAGTAATAGCCTGACGTCTCCCTGTTCAATAAAGTCACAGGTTTGCATTTCAGCCCCTGGTGCAAGGACTGTGTGACCCTGTTAGATCAGAAACACTATCTCTCTGAGCTCCGTTTCCATATGTATACATACAGCAAACCCAGCAAAGTTTCAAAAATAACCTGCCCTCTCTCTCCAGAAACATGAGAAAACAACCTCCAATCTGTGCAGCTATAATTCATGGTGTGTGTCACAGTTAAGAATGCAACAAAAATAGAAACAGGTTTTTAACGCAGTCAAATATGTGAAACTTTAAACACAACATCTCTGTAATGAAACACTAAATGCAGGATGGAACAGCAAGCTGCACCATCACTGTTTGGTTTAATATGTTTACAGTAAGCGCTGGGAACTGCTGGCATGTGAGAGCTGAGACCTGTTGCACAGACAAATCTGCATAGCCAGCATACCAGCATGCAGCCTTGGCTCACCAGAAACAGAAACAGTCAAACACCCCACCTGTGACTGTTTATGAATCGTCTGTGCCTGGGGTTTAAACACCACCGCCTCCTCAGTCTTCACCGCTCCCACCACCTGCCTCCGCTGTGGCCTCAGCTTCCCCGTCTCTCTCCAGCTCGCTCCGGCCCCGATCTCAGCCGCTCCTCGCCCCCCTGCCATAATAAGTCTCTCCACCCGGCAGCAGCTGCATCCAGGCCAGGACAAACTGGGAAGTCTGGCCCTCTGCACCCACAGCAGCTCCCCACTGAGAGACCCAGCGATCAGGTTTCCTCCTCTGTCACCTGCCAAAGAGCTGGTGGGGGAGAGGTGGGCGGCTGTGCTCTGCTATCACTGACCCACTGACATTTACTGGGGTGCTGTACCAGTTATCACCCTGCGTGTCATGCCCATTGTCACGTGCCTTATACTCTCACTGTGCCAGTCCTCTCCTTTGTCTCGCTGTCACACACTGTGACAGCCTGGTCTGACCTAGACTAACGTCCATTGTCAAAATATGAAGATTTGGTGTCATTAACGTCACTGAAATGTGACTGTTGTGGATGAATGACAATAAAAAAGGCACTAAAACTGTCACAAAATTGAGCCACAATATTAAAAAGTATAAATCTACTGTTCTCCAAACAAAACCAAAAGGAACAAATCAACCCTAAATAAACACTACAGACTTAAATAACATCTAGTGGCAGTGCACCTCACAATTCTGAGCGCATTTTGTTGCATTATTTCTCCTTCCAATGTGATGTAAGGATGAGATATTTCAGTGCAGCTATAATGGGTTTGACAGCACAGCGATGTTCAGCTACCCAAAATATCAGCGAGCTCTCTCCACCTACACTACCTACAGCACATGTAACCCACAGCTGAATGCAAGAAGTTTAGGCACAGGCTCTGGAGGTTGTCAGGAGTCATTTTAGGTAATGCAAGACATCATAAACAGCAGAAGATAAAGACAAAAAGACAAGGCAGGCTGGTGGGAATAAGTACAGCTTCATTGCATAATAACTCCTGCAGTGCACTGCTCATCATGGATTTATATATCTGAACGTGTCTATGGTAGAGAGGGTTTTACCTCTCTAGTCTTTAACAGAAAATATCACTAGGCAGATATCTTATTCTTATGCATGGACCTCCAGCGGGCTTTCAACCAAAGCACATGGGTAAGCATTGTGATGTTCACACCCTGCACAGCGTACACTAGCTCGCCACATGGTTCCCTTCCTGCAGCCCCTGCAGCAGCAGCAGCAACATCCTGACTCCAACACTGATTTATCCCAAAGTATCAGCATCATCCTGAATGCCATCTTTCACTCTGAATTAGTGTTGTCACAATACTAAAATGATCAATTCAACCGGAAGCCTCCATAAATATCTCGCTACCGATACCGAAACAAAACCACGGCAAGAGTCTACAAGACCAGGAAAAGAAATGTAACTTTAAATTTTTTGTTTTCATAATTAAAAAAACAAAACCAAAATAAAGGAGAAAATATATTATGTCCGAATGTTTGTGAAACATCTTCCACAAAGTCAGAAACACAGCCTCTGACTGGTCAACAGACTCAACCCCAAGGCATCATGGACAGTCAGTAATGGCTAACAACACAATGTACCCTCATACAACAGTTCGCATGATATCTGACAAAGTTGCAAAGTTGCACCCCATGAATGACGTTACATACTTAAAGTCACATAGATTAGGTTTAGGAAAAGATACATGGTGACAACCTACCTTAAAATGACTTAAAGGTCACTTAGTTTAACACTATTCCAAACACCCCTCTCCTTGGGGAAAGTCCTGTGTTGTTTTACCCTTGGTCATGTGATTGCAGCCTTTCGGATTACATGCACAAATTACCGGTTCATGATTATATGGGTTATATAGGAATTGTGGTCCATTACTTTTTATAGTTTAATGTGAGAACAGTGCACAAGAAAAGCCTCAACGACTGTTTTCATTGAAACATTGATAAATATTCACAGAGGACATTCAGTGCTGGATTTATCACCATGGATTTGTTTTACAAAGTATCCAGAGAGACACAGCTGGAGGCGGGATTACAAAGCTTCTGAAAGGGATACGATTGCGCTGTAGTGCCACCATAGCAAACATTAGCTTCTCAGCTGCAAACAGCATTCCAGAGATATTTAACTTTAGCAAGGTTATGTAGCATACAATATCACCAACCCCAAAGATAACTTCTATAGTGTCCAGCATGTCACATATTTCTTGTCAGTCCTGTTCAACGCTTAGCGGTGAGACAGACTGGAGCTCAGCTGGAAAAGCTCTGCTTCAGAGATACAGTATGCTGTTTAGTTTCAGATAATATTACATTAGACATCACATCTACTTTCCACTGAATGGAGCATTCCCCCAGCACAGAGTTTACTTGTATGGGCAAGTGTTGCAAATCAATGCAACTGAGGGTGCTTTCACACCTGCACTGTTTGGTTCGGTTCAAGCGAACTCAAGTCGGTTTGCCCCCTACGTGTGGTTCGTTTAGGCAGGTGTGAACACAGCAATCACACTCAGGTGTGCACCAAAACAACCGGACCCAGACCTTCTTGAAGAGGTGGTCTCAGTGCGGTTACAAACAAACTCTGGTGCGGTTCATTTGTGGTGAGAAGGTGTTCCGACCTGGATGTGAAGCAACTGCAGTCACATGACACATTGTTTGGGTTAAACATGAGCATGTTACAGTCCTGGAGGATTATTAATGTGCACCTCCTCCTGTACTGCCTTAATATGCACATTCAGCACATCCAATGCATCAAAACATTGTTTTCTAGTTGGAGCCGCGCCTCGTTTTCAAACTGTATGGTTTGACTAAAATGAACAATGACAGCAATATAGTCCACGATGAGCAGCGCTAAAATCAACCTGCGTAGTTGTCCCTCCATTGTGACATTAGAAAGTGTCACATTTATCTTGCAAGTGTACTCTTCTTCAACGTTTGCTTTACTTCCTGGATTTTTCCCACATGGAAATTCTGACCAATCAAGAGCAGCTTTCTCACACAAGGCATTTGATCTGGTCCTCTTGTAAATGCTGCCGTGAGAACACGAACCAACTCTAGGCAATTATACAACTTTGGAACAACATGAGTCCCTGATTCAGACCAAAGGAGACGACTCTAGGTCTGGAAGCACCCTAATAGGAACTTACAGGATGTATGGCTCTTATTAAAACAGCGTCATTCTTAGAGTACCAGTATTAATAACATGGGGTATTGCATCGCTTGTAATGGGTAAGTAAAGCAATACCTTTCTGGTATCAGTATACAGTGCACTACTAAGAATCATAAAACTGTCCAAGATGTTACTTTGGAGTTGTAATCAAAATGCAGACAGGCAGCTTGTTTGCCTGTATCCATTCTGTCTCCAATATTAATCTCATATGTCTGATTTTGTCACAGCTGCCTTCAAACGTCTCCATTGCTCACTGCTCTTATCTGATTCATCCGTGGAAAACCTGTGGATCAACTCAAGCCATTAAACTACTATCACATTAACTTCCCACCCACATGCTGTGAGACTGAAATTGATATTATTACGAAGCCATACTGCAAGTGTCAAACTAATTCAAAATGAAAATGAACTACCTGAGGTGGCAATACAAAGTGCTCCAACGTTCATTTTATTTTTAGACAGTAAGCAGCCACTGCTCTGCTGTATTTGCTGTCAAAGACGGGGAATAATAAGACGAATTCAGATATCAGGAGATACGAGGGGCAGATTTGATCTTCATCCAGGAGAGGAGCATGTTATTTGAAGAAGAGTGGGGGTATTAAAGAGAAATATCCACCTTTAAAACATGATGCGCATGTATTATTCCTGTGATCCCTCCAGGTTCACGAACGTGAACATCCTTCTTCTACAGCTAGTCTAGAATTAAGAGGAATAAGCTTTAAGTTGGTCTCAGGAATCATGGGTTTGTCTTAAAATCCCCATAAGTTTTTTCTTTTTCTCTCTCTAACTGGCTCACTGATGCTGATGTCCATGCCTCGAGCGCTGTTTGATAACCCTGGGATCAAGACAAAGAACTGAAACTGCTTTCAAATAAAACATGCTATGGGGTAAAAAGTGGAAATGAACTAGCAGTTCTCATTTAGTTCTACGCTTTCTGCAGCATACTGACACCAATATGCACGCTGGATTTTGGCTTTAACTTCACTACGTACATCTTCACTCAGCATACTCTTGCCAAGACATTGTTGGGTGAACTACCAACTTATTTTATTCTTTAATAATCAGCACTAGATCTACAAATCGGATTCTTTTAAATGTCTGCACCCTGGGCATGAAATGAGCTGCAAATAAAATCCACCGTAGAAGTAAAACCTTCTGTGAATACTGTCAAATGTCTTTTACAAATGACCATTATGTATTTATGTGTTTATTTGACCTATATTTAACCAGAATAGGTTCAAGTGAGATTAAAAATCTCTTTTCCATGGAGTCCTGTCCCAAAATAGGCAGCACAAGTGCATTAAACAGACACAAAACAGAAGAACTGATAATACTAAAATATAAGACTTCCCAATGAACAAAGTACAGCACAAGCTACGTATCCAAAAAAGTGGTCGCCCCAAAAAGTTGACGATTCGATCTGAGGAGCCTGATTCAACTGCCAATCTCACAGTCGAATCATTGCAGTTGCTTGAAAATGGCGGTTATGAAACAAAGGATCCATTTGGGCTGATTTTTTTTAAGGCCATACTCGACTCAGAATTACGTCAGTCAAATCAGATTTGGTTGTTAAATATGCATATTCAACTATTCGTTCCCTTTTTACTATATACAGTTTGAGAGTTTTAACGAGGTTCAGCTAGACGCTCAGTGTGTCAGTGACATTCACCAGACATAATACAGTAAACAAGCTAACGGCACTAACGATGGATCAGAAATGTGCAACAGCATTTTTTGCCGACACTAGATATAAAACAAAAGCCAGAGACTGTATCGTATTGAGTTGCTATGAGGTGTAAATTCACCGCTCTTATGCAAAAAGCAGAAAATAACGTTATTTCAGAACCTTACGGGGCAAAGCCTCTCTTCCTCCCTCTTCTTACCGCAGAGCAGAGTGAAAGTGAATAGTGCTCATTCTGGAGCTAAACCTCAGAACCCAAATGTCCCACTGAAAAGAACGCTCAATTTGAAGCAATCTCAGGTGACTAAGGGGTCTCCAACTGATGATTCAATCACCAACTTTAAGGGGGCAGCCCCACTAAATTCACATAGAATTTCTTGATTTCTCCCAATAAATCATGATATTAAACCTCTTTTGGTATAAACGTATTAATCAGGGCACTCACATAAGAACTTTGTGCTAAATATTTCTGAACCTATGAACGGTTCTCTTTCAAAATCAGCAGGGAAAGACGCGTAAAAGCAGCTGATTGCGGCTTGCATCTCTCTCTAAGAGAAAGTCAAAAGTTCTGTTTATAACCACGGACAGCGAGCAGGAACAGAACTAAGTGACGTGTTCTGTCAGTCTGTCTGTCTATCATTTTTGCTGCCTTATCACTTAAAACACCAACACTCTAGTCTGACTCACTGAGTGTAGACTGTGGATATAAGCCTGCCATTGGCCAGCTATTTCAGCCGGCATTCTCCTCTCCTTCTGCTGTCTGCATGCTACCATTTTGCAAGGAAGTAAAGCAGGAAGTAAAGCTCACAGTGGTGAGTCAAAGCTTTACAGTTTGTGATGAATCTAAAAAAAAAGCAGACTAAGCTGCATCAATCATATGGAACACCTGAGCATAGGCATACCATCTGGTCTCACTCTGAAGTCAATGAATACCGGCGCTGGAATAGTCATTTCCAGGATTAGACAGCGACAAAAAAGACGTCCTTTCACATCGGCATGATACACGGCCTGTCGTTGTGGTGTAATGGCACCTGGCTACTTTCACCTGGGAATCTGGTGTTTGCTTCAGTTGTTCTCCAAAATGGAAGTGTATTTTGAAACCACACAGTGCATGTAACAAGCTAAAGTTGACACCGCGTCTCAGAACGCCAGCAACCAACGCACCCAGGGTACCTTGCACTTTATATCTAGACGTGGAAAATCCATGACCAAATATCGATATGTGACGAGGTCGGAGTGAGAATGTGTTGGGCATGCATATGTCCAACACAGGTAAAAACATGACAGCAACAAGTCTCTTTTTTAACACTAATAAGAACACCACCACCAAAGGAAACATGTTGCTGTACTGTTTGTTCTAAGACATTGTTTTAATGTGAAACTGTTTATGCTGCCATCCTGACCAAGACTCTCTGGAAGAGGAGATCTTATCTCATATCTCAATGGGACCGTCCTGGCTAAACAAAGCATTAAAAATATTACTGTCTCTCTGTGTGAGTTGGCAAAGTCTGCCATTGTCCTGACCTTGTATAAAGGATATAAACTTTACTGCTGTTGTCTAACAAAATCCCATTACGACAACTCTGCTATTAATCTATTGTAGCCACATCTTCATACTTCTTTCTTGAGCACTTTATTATGTCACAGTTACATGAGGTTATTATGTCTTTGAACCACTCTATAAACACTACTTGCAGTATTAGCTATTTTTTGGTGTCTCTGCACCTTCTAAAAGCCCCAAATGCAAAGTAATGCAAATGGCACAAGCAGAGAAACGCTGTATGCTGTAAACTGAGGGAGCAAAGTGACTGACTGAGGCAGGAAATACAGTATAAACACAACGACTGGCAGGAGAATCTGCTCCCACTGAACTTCTTTGCTTTTACATGTGTCACCTTTCCTACACTCTAATACTGGCCCACGGTTCAGGAAACATGAGAAAATAGGAACAAGGAGATAGCATTAGCAAGCGCCAGCACTCACACTCACTAACACATGCATGCCAACACACACTGTACTTACACACATGCCCATCTACAAACACACACGCACACACCATCATGGTAAATTACCTCCTCAGCTCCATAGGAGGCTGCAATTTGAGGGTGTCAAAGTCAAGGTGCAACATGAGACTGCCATTAATAATAGCCACGGCACTGCCCCTGCTGCTGCTAATGAATGCAACACATTAACACACATGTAACCTCACGTCGCACAACAACCCACCCCCACACATACACACACACACACACACTTGATTCACCAACGTAAAAACAAAACATAAAACTGAAGACGTTTTGCACGGAGGTAGTAATAGCGCACTTACTCATGCACCACCACACACACCCCACACTTCAAATTGTCAGACTGCAGAAGCTTTAAGAGCACAATGTTTAAAACATGGAAATGCTGTTAGGGCATGGTGTTAGCCTATACTTCTGGATTAGCATGTGTGCTGAGGGCTGGTGGGGGAGGAGAGGGGGAGAAAGGAGATGAGAGCCAAGGCTTTAAGCAATACTAATGCTCAGCTGAGATGAGCAGTCTGACAACAAGGCTACAAGCCTTGTGAATAAACGATGAGCGCACAAGCCAGAGGGCAGAGGTAGTAGTTATTTCGGCATCATGATGGCACCGACCTCTCTGCGAACACTCACACACACACAAGTATACATGTTCATGCACGCAGACAGGCAAACATGGACACACACTCCATGTTGACCTTTTACTGTACTCTGCCCCTCTGTACTGTTTGGTAAGGACAGCACTGGAGGTCTGCCAGAGCAGAGACCGCTTCATCCATGCCCACCTGGTGTGTGCACAAACACACACACACACACACACACACACACACACACATACACACAGACACACACTCAGTAGACAGAGCTGGGGGAGTCTGCCAAGCAGAGGAAGCCTTATGTCAATCAAGTGTCAGGACAACCAGGGGAGAAGGATATCAGGCCATGGGTGAGACACTATAAATAACCCGGCCCACCTTGGGAGTCAGGGTCACACACACTAGCATATACATAAATGCATGACAGAGAGGCAACAAGATACCAAAAAAATCCTCTAAAAAAATCTGAGTCCAATCTAAAAGTCTATTTTCTAATTACCAAGAGTCAGATTTGTAAGCACAGAGCAGGTTTGGGCTGAAGGTAATGCCTGCATTGTTTCATAAGTGTCACTAAATCTGAGCAACATCTTCATTTGCTTCTTCAAAGCAGCTCACTCACACACGACTCACACACAAATGTGTTAGTTTGTAGTCTTTGCATGCACGCTGCGAGTGAGAGCGATGCAAAATCCTTTGGATTTGACGTGGGAGTGAAGTGACCCCGACTTCTAAGTAACATCAAACTACTTTGCACAGTGTTCTGTGATCAGCTTTTTTTATTTGTCTAAAAACTTAAACTAGAAGCCCCATACTGATGTTTTATTTTCCTCCACGGGAGGCTGGGTGATTTTAAATTTGCATGTGCTAATCAGTGATTTTAATCCAGTCAGGAGATTATATGTCTGGGATTCCCACCTCCTTACTCAGGTAGTAATTACAGTCCCAAGTACATAGTTTTCAGCAAAACTGTTGGTCTTCCTTGTGATTACCTCTAAGTTTTAACACATGAAGACGTATTGGGTTCCATTACATATTTTCTCCCTTTGAAATACTCTTGTCTAGTATAACCTACCTCCTGGAATTTGGCATTGGCTCAAAAACTGTCTGTTTCAATGACTTTGCTTACCGAGAAACACGTAGAATACTTGATTATCCACTTCCTCGACTATTAGCTCTTTTCATATGAAGCTATAAAAACAAACAACAGGTGTGGGCATGTCCTGTTAGAGTATACTGATTAAGAACTGGCAAACACCTGCTGCCTTTTTTCAAGTGTTCAGAAACCAAAACAGCTGGAGAAAACTGGGTTCCAACTTCAAGATGAACATGAAAAAAAAATCAGATTTTTTTTATTTTTTTTATTTGTTTTTGCACCCGCAAGTATGTCCATGCACTCTCAAATCTTGACCTGAGTCATCTGTCTTGTACTTGGTCAGTAGTTTGGTCATTTCTAAAGGTATTTTTACTGACAAATATTCCAGATGTATATATAAATGAATAGATGCTAATTTTGATATCTATCTATTGGAAGAGCCTGCACACTATCCAGACCAATTCATGTTTTTACAACTGAGACAATGCATAACGTTTGATTTGTTTGACTGTTTGAGGGTAGGATAAGGTAGGATAAGAAAGGACAGGATAGGATAGGAAAGTAAAGGACAGGGTAGGAAATTATAGGATAGGACAGGACAGAAAAGGACAGGATAGGATAGGAGAGGAGAGAAGAGGAAAGGACTGGTAAGGATAGGACAGGATAGAATTGAAAAGAACAGCACAGGACAGGAGAGGACATGACAGGACAGGAAAGGAAAGGAAAGGAGAAGTTCGGTTTAGATAGGAAAGATAGGATGGGAGGAAAGGTTAGGTAATGATAGGGTAGGATATTATAGGATAGGACAGAATGGGACGGGACGGGAAAGGATAGGATAGGATGGGAAAGGATAGAAAATGATAGGAGAGGACAGGATAGGAAAGGAGAAGTTTGGTTTAGATAGGAAAGATAGGATGGGAGAGGGGAGGAAAGGTTAGGTAAGGACAGGGTAGGATATTATAGGATAGGACAGGATGGGACGGGACAGGACAGGATAGGATGGGATAGGATAGAAAATGATAGGACAGGATGGGATAGGATAGGAAATGATAGGAGAGGACAGGATAGGAAAGGAGAAGTTCGGTTTAGATAGGAAAGATAGGATGGGAGAGCGGAGGAAAGGTTCGCTAAAGATAGGATAGGATATTATAGGATAGGGTAGGATGGGACGGGATGGGATGGGAGAGGGGAGGACAGGACAGGACAGGACAGGACAGGATAGGATGGGATAGGATGGAAAATGATAGGACAGGATGGTATAGAATATGATAGGATAGGATGGAATAGGATAGGAAATGATAGGAGAGGACAGGACAGGATAGGGTAGGATAGGATAGGATTGGGTAGGATAGTATGGTATAGTATAGCATAGGATAGGAAATTATAGGATAGGGCGGGACAGAAAAGGACAGGATAGGACAGGAAAGGATAGGAAAGGATAGAAGAGGATAGGATAGGAGAGGAGAGCAGAGGAAAGGACTGGTAAGGATAGGACAGGAGATGATAGGGCAGGATTGAATGGAATTGCAGGGGAGAGGAGAGGAGAAGAGGGGTTGGGTTAGGTTAGGTTAGGTTAGGTTAGGAGACGAGATGACAGGAATAGGATAGGATAGGATAGGATAGGATAGGATAGGATAGGAGAGGAGAGGAGAGGATAGGACAGAAAAGGACAGGATAGGATAGGATAGGAAAGGACAGGATGGAATTGCAGAGGAGAGGAGAAGAGGGGTTGGGTTGGGTTAGGTTAGGTTAGGAGACAAGAGGACAGGAATAGGACAGATAGAATAGGATAGGATAGGAAAGGATAGAAGAGGAGAGAAGAGGAGAGGAGAGGAGAGGAGAGGAGAGGAGAGGAGAGGAGAGGAGAGGAGAGGACTGGTAAGGATAGGACAGGAGATGATAGGGCAGGACTGAATGGAATTGCAGAGGAGAGGAGAGGAGAGGAGAGGAGAGGAGAGGAGAGGAGAGGAGAGG
>NC_065517.1:39271500-39338761 GCF_006386435.1 Epinephelus moara
GGGTTGGGTTGGGTTGGGTTGGGTTGGGTTGGGTTGGGTTGGGTTAGGTTAGGTTAGGTTAGGTTAGGTTAGGAGACAAGAGGACAGGAATAGGATAGGATAGGATAGGATAGGATAGGATAGGACAGGAATAGGATAGGATAGGATAGGATAGGATAGGACAGGAACAGGATAGGATAGGATAGGATAGGATAGGAGAGCCTGACTAGACCAGTTTGGGTCGGCTCAGGAGGTGCAGCATAGAAAGGGTTCCTCTAACGCATGCAAACCCTTTCTGACCTATTTTCTACGGAGCGGTGGCCTACAGCAGAGCAGAATCAGCTGTCATGGCAACATGCACTTCACATCTCAGCACCCATCATCATCACCATCATCATTATCATCATTATGATTATCATCATCATTATCAATGGCGCTCCATAGCAAGGGGGAGAAACAAGGGAACATGCCGCTACAGTTCATCTTGTCATTTCTGGGGAGGCTCATGCGAATGAAACAAAAAGGAGGGTGGAGATGAGGCCTAAGAAAAGACTTGGCAGAGCAAATGTAGTTATGTCATGTGTGTGGAGTCATTCTCAGTGTTTTCTCCCTGCTCCTGCTGACACACCACCTCCACCTGAATGCATGGCAGCAGGCAGCGGAGGAGAGATGTGGAAACAAAACAGCGGAGTTGTGACTGTGTGAGAGCGACCAACAAAAAAAAAAAAGAGGGGGGGTTAAAAACAGAAGGGAAGAGGAAGTCATACTTTGGGCAACGGCGTTTCGGATGACCGGACTTTCTTGGGAGATATCTGTGAAGAGAGCAAGAGAATTATTTTCTTGTTTCCCCCTCTTCAGAGATATCTCCTGTGGCATATTGCTGTTCTCTCTTACAGGACTTATGTGGATGTCTGATCATGTATTTTCCTGTCAGCAGCACCTGTAAGTGGTTCCTCAGAGACTAATATACAAGTTAGCTTGATGATTAATGCTCACACTGGTGCTTTTAGTCTCATTGTTTTAGATTTATTCAAATGCAACCAAGTGCTGCAGTGCTTTATGTCAACTTTCAACATCAAGAATGAGAGATTAGCTTAAAAGTGACATGTTTATGGGCCAAGTGTTCTTTGAGTATTATCAAGGTGAATAAAAACGGTGTAAGCAGGTGTTGTAACACACACAGAAAAGGCTCCTAGGTCTCAAAGCTGAAAGGCAGTGGGTCACACATGCAGTATGATGGGACCACAGACAATGGAAGATATATAAAACACCACATTTTAAGCAGTGCCCCACGAAGACCCACGAGGCCTTGTTCAACCTCCAATACCTACAGTATGCAAGAGAAGGGCCTGGAAACATTCATACGTTCTGCTACAACCCAGAAAAAGGTGCACAGAAATACTAATGGTGTGTAAATGGCTATAATTAGCTACAGCCCTTTTCAGTGGATCAAATGTGTCGATGTGATATGTTAAGAAGAACCAATGAACAACAACACATCAGAGGAGACACTCAGAAGGTTCAGAGACAAGGGGAGACACACAATCACAGTCACAGTGGAGAGGTAAAAGGGAGAAATCACAAAGACAAATGAAAAAAAGATGAAAAGAAACATCAGTTTGCGTTGGGGTGTCTGAGATTGTGACATTATCTAATGGATAAGTCAAATGAGGCAATGTCTTTAAAGCTGCATTAGGTACTTTTTGACCAGCAGGGGGCAGAGAGTCTATGGGTTAATCAAGTGTTTATGGTTTACATTTGTCTACTGACATATACAGCAGACACAGAGCAACATGAGTATCCTATAGTTTGATCTTTACTCTTCACAATGACTACAGCATAGGGCAGTTGTGTTCTACAAACCTTTAATATGTTACAAGATGATAACTGTAAAACTCTGAGGATCATTTGGCAGAGGGACCTACAGTGTGATCTGCAATGACAAATGGTTAAAAAATACTACCAAATGGGGCACCCAGTAGCTCAGTGGGCAGAGTCCCATGCACAAAGACACTGTCCTTGCTACAGCAGCTATGGGTTCAATTCCAGTCTGCAGCATTTTGCTGCATGTCATCCCTGCTCTCTCCCCCTTTCACGCTTAGTCTATCCTATCTCACAAAGGCATAAAAAGACAAAATAATAATCTTAGGAAAACACTATCAAACACCTGGAAATACGTGGGGGAGGCCTGGGGGACATTTTCTCAGTTTAAGTTAATACATAGGTTTTATTTTAAGTCTATAGGATTCTTTTTTTTTTTTTTTTAAGATATTTTTGGGGGCATTTTTAGCCTTTATTTGATAGGACAGACAAGTGTGAAAGGGAGAGAGAGAGAGGGAGTGACATGCAGCAAAGGGCCACAGGCTGGAATCGAACCCGGGCTGCTGCGGCAACAGCCTTGTACATGAGGCGCCTGCTCTACCACTAAGCCACCGACGCCCCGTGTAGACAGAATCCGGGATGGACGTAGCCACCATGACGTCAACTATTGGTTTGTGGACTCCTGTTTCGATGCCTCAGGTTTGGCATCTTCACATTGCTATCTTGGACTTTTGGAGCCGGAAGTGACCCGAGGGAATTATATGTGGATGAGAAGGTGGAGCTATGGAAGGGAGGGCGGTGGCCCTAAGTGAGAGCCCGAGGTGGCAGCCTGTAACTCAAAGTGGCCATGACCTTAATTATGCATAACTTAAAGCCTTAATAAAAATGTTAACTGGTGAGTTATATAAAAATTCACCTCCCACAGAGTTATCATTAAGACCAAAACTGTTTTTTGTATCAGGCTATAAAGCATTTTTTTCTGCTGTAAAGTCGGGCATTTTAACATGGGGGTCTATGAGAATTGACTTGTTATTGGAGCCAGCCTCAAGTGGCCAAGAGAGGAACTGCAGTCACTGGTACTAAAGTGTTGGCTTCACTTTTCATAAGTGGAGGTTCCTGCTTTATTTACATAGAATTTAGGGTGTAAACTTGTTCACCTATTCTAGGAAAGTTAATAAAATACATAGGGAAGTGGTTAGGTTCATAACAGTACTTGTATTGCCAAAATGATACCTACTGGGGTACCAAAAATGTCAAAATATGAGTTTGTAGTGATAAATATAGGATTTATTACAGCTGCCTGAATGATCCCCACATTATGAAGAAATGCATCCTCCCCAGATCTTAAAAAATGGATGGAATTTATGTTTGAAATTGTATCTTATTAACATGTTAGACAGTTGAACAAGGTGAGAACTTTAAGAGGTCATGGGACCACTGTTTTTGTTTATAGCATTACTGGGACACTGTGATGATTTGGCTGTATTGCTATGATAGCTAGATATCAACTTTGGTTTATCTTAATATGTGAATTTTCCACAGGCCTTTGGATACTGTACAAGTAATGGTACTTATACTGTCTGTGCATGTTTAAATAAATAAAAACTTTGATTACAAAAATGACGCAGGTCTTTTTTATTGCAGGTATGACATGCTAAAATGTAGTGTTGTATTAGCACAAATATAAAAGAGTAATGAAGTCAGCAAATGGACTCAGTTACATAGTTTAAAATTTGCTTACATTAGTCACCAAAAGCTACAGAACACACAGTATCGGAGCCAGTAAAACTGGAGCAGCTAAACCCCTCAGTGCACTGAACTGAGAAAGGGTTCATTTCACTGCTTATGAATTCAACATTTAATTTGTGTTATTTCTTCTATTAAAATTTATGCAGCCTCTGTGGTTCTCAGTGAGTTTAGCAGTACGAGGGAGTCATTCAATGCTACTTTAATATCACAAAATTGCTTAATGCAGGTTTAAAGCAGCATAATGTTCAAAGATATGACTAGAATTTCATACACTAAGGCAATTTGAGTAGTGTGAAGTGGCCAGATGGCACCGGAGAATGATCTATTTTGCCTCCGAAGACAGACAACAGAACAGAGTGTAACAAGTGGAGGATGGAGTGGTGAGATACAGCGACACTGAAGTGAAACACAGAGTGGGAAGGAAAAGATAGAAAAGTTAAAAAGAACAACGGTGGGGACAAAAGGAATGAACAGATATGAGTACAAACAGACAAAGAAAGCAGGGGTGTGGGTGAAAGCTGGGGAGAAGGGCAGAGAGTCACAAAGATGCAACAAAGGTGAGGTGAGCAATAAGACAGAATATGATAATGATTTGTCCCCTGTGCTCAGGCTTTAAGCCCTCTGTCCTTTCACACTCTACCTTCATTGGTGCCAGCTGGATGGGGGTGATGTAGGAGGGGTCCACCATGGGCTTGGGGCGGTTGGCAGTGTCCGCCAGGAGGCTCTGCCATTGCTGCGGCAGCCCGGTGAACTTCTGCTCCCGCGGGTCGAAGCCCGTGTGGACCCGGTGTTCAAAGTTAGACGGAGCTGAGATCTCCAGCCGTTTCTTCTTCTTCCCAAACATGCTGGAAAACCCTGGCAAACCTGGAAAACCAAAGAAGATAGCTGTCGATTAATAGTCTGAATGCAACATCGATCATGATCGATTAAATACAAAAATGAAACCAATGCATTGCATTTATGCCTGGTTCACACTACATGACATTTTTGTCTGTTCCGACCGTCACTATGTCACATTACCCGATTGTGGAGTCATAAAATCATGCCGTGACTTGGCCGTCGGACATGACACACTACATGATGGTCCACACCAATCATCCCCATTTGTCTTTCACAACGTGTGTGATGTCATCGGATTAGTCTTGTCCTGTTTTTATTATAAACATTATATCTGTTCATGTATCAGCTGCAATGTTGTTGTAATAACATAAAAAGTGCCACCAGATGGCAGGAGCTACATCTGAAGTACCACATGCAAGTCACTGAATCCTCCACAAGAAGTTCCTGCAAATGTTTCACAATAAAAGCCTTTTTAGAAAATGGAATTCCCTCAACTGAAGTTATAAGGGGCTTTTAATTTGAAACAGATACCGGAAGTGTTGAGTTTGAAATGACAGCGCAATGCATTAACTTTATCAAGGCAAACGGGAGCGGATAAAAAGTAAAAATATAAAGATACAGAGGGATTAATAAATAACAGTTCGTTTATAATGTAGTCTGTTTCAAATGAAGCTGGTAGCCTCTGCAGCTGTGGCAAGTAAAAGCCACTATTTTTTAATTTTCTTACTTTATATCTCCATTATAAAGAACATCGTTTGCTAGCTTGATGCTAATGGCAGTAATCAAGGGGATGACAAATTGCCTCTGCTGTTTCACACCATCAATTTTCCCTTTTCACTCTGTGTGGTAACGTCCCTAGAGGAAATATCTAAAAGGCTGGGGTGTCGTTGTCGTACAGTTGTCTACGGCAGCAGATTGCTCTGTGTTCCTATTGGTCAAAGTGACGGCTGTGACAGGAGAAGTCATGAACAACAAAAAGAAAATCAAACATGCTACACTTTCTGTTGGAACGTCGCAAGGCGTCCCAGACGTGGCGTCGGTTGTCGTCTACTATGAAACACTACAAGATGAAATGATGGATTATCGCGTACAACTCTTATTGTCGTTCACACTCAGAGCCGACACCGTACGACGGGCTGATATCGTGTAGTGTGTACCCGGCATTAGTGTGGACTTTATGCTGAATACTCTTATTTTGAAGGGCAGTGCATGCTCTTGCCTATTCAGATATTTTTGCACTGTGACCTTGAATGCATTCGTTTATATCTAACTATATACAGAGGGTGTGACACTACATCAGGTTGAGTGGATGCAGTGTGTTAGTGTGTTATTAATACAGTTTGTATCACAGCATTATCAAACGTGCACTTTTCCTCCAAAGTACAATACAACCTAATGCATGCATTACGTGTTTTGTTGCAGAGCACAAGAAAATTCATTTCAGAGTTTTGACATTTAATTACTACGGACTGCTTAAGGAGTTCTGATTAATGCTTAATGGTCCTTCCATGACTTCTATGTGGTGAATGCAGCTGATGGAGTTCCCTCCTGCTAGACTTAACGAACAAACCTGAAAGAGTTCCAGAAAACTTGCCTCTCTCAAGTAAAAGTAAAGAATATTTTGTTGAGATCTGGTGTGCAGCAACACTTGAAGTTGTCTAAATATGCCTGAGGATCTATCGATATCTCCCGAAGCATGTCTCACCAGACTTTCAATCCAATACTGAGCCGTACAGATGGCACACCGTGGTGCACTGCATGGTGAGGAACGTCTACAGCATGAAGGTATTAGCATTTTTATACAACAGCAAACTGCATTACATTTAAAAGCAGGCAATAATGAGAAATATAATTGAACTGATAATCACCATGGTTATTATAAAGTCTTAAGTACAGCAATCAATTAGGCTTTGCTTGCTATGCCTGCAGGCTGCACAGCTGAAGTATCCTACATAAGTCAGACTGATTGGCTGTAACTACCAGTTTGAAGTTTTGCGTTGTGCTGTGCTGTTCTGTACTCTGCTGCTCTGTAGCATGCTAAGCTCAGCCCTCTAATGCTGCAGGATACAAACAAGGAAAGAACAAGCAAAAATGTCCACTTTGGTTACGTAACATAAACATCAGGGGAAAAAAACGGATGCACTGAAGCGAAGAGAAAGAGACGATAAACGATGCCAAGTTTGGATTGTTGTTGTTTTTTTTTATGTAAGGTTTGATAGTGATTTAGATATGAAGCCACAGCAGCTGCTCCTGCTTGTGCTTCTACTCCAGCACCGAGAGAAACTGTTTGGAAATCCTGTTGTGGTATTGGTGGTTTGGGCGGATGCATGATGTCCAGTCATAGGAACAAAATGTCATGATGTTGTTGGTGTGGCTGTGAATGGACTCTATTGTGTCGCTCCTTTCTAGGAGGCATTGTCCTCAGAGGAAAACAAAGTCATCCTTCTTCCTCTTCCCCCGTCTTATTTTCTGTCTCTCCTTCTGTTTTGGCTTTTGCATAGATAATGTTTGCTGTGCCAGTCCACACCAAACATTCATTTATTTACATAGGTGTGTAGTACGTGTGCACTGTGCACAAAACAAGCAGGAAACCCTCACTTAAGTGAACACATAGGAAGGTCTCTGCAAAACCACTTCAGACTTTACTGTCTAGACTGTCTTAGAGAATAAAAGCATATGGTGCCCCTGTATATGAAAACATACATTAATTTTTCATTTGCACAGGCTGTCATAATAACTTGGAGAAGACTGTGTAAGTAAACAAAAGTGGCTTCTCGTTTAGCCGACAACCTGGGACAGCTGTGTACGAAATCACTCACTACTCACTATATATTGATTTTGCCATTTTGTAGTGCTGTCTGAATGTATACTGAGAATTATTTTACCCCATATAGTGGGCTCACAATGCATTGTGAAAAGTAGTCTACAACTGATGATCACTAACCAAGCAACATATCCCATCATGAACTGCACTGAAGGAACGTACAGACTGTTTGAGATGGACACAAGTGTAAAAGCCACTTAAGCACATATTCATATTTGGTAAAAACGTCTGTGTCGATATGACATATCATTCAGGTTCTGACAGTATTTTAGTTTACACAACTTTCTGTATATCTTGAATAGTGTTTCCCTGCCTCATGTGAGTACTGTGGATCTTCAGAAAAGGAACAGAAACATGAGTAAAAACCAAGACTCCTTATAAACTAAGTGGCGTAGGAACTGTGGTTATGTTGAAACACCAACTGCAAGAAGAGATGGACAAGAGCAGAGAGAGCAGCTTGACTGCAACCTGTTGTACATGTTTAATTTTTGATGATATGGTGAAGTTTGTTTTACCATTTCTTAACAGGCATTTTTCGAACACAACCTGTGACCCCACAAAAATAATGTAGATACCAATGATGTGTCCTTTGCCTTTGGAAGTAACACTACTGTAGGTTACTACTGTAGGTAGTAAGCTAATTAAACTAGCCGGGCATGCTAACATTTAAAAGTTATGTCAGAACAGATAAACGCGCTGTTTATCCATTTCCTCTAACGTGTCTTTTTGTATAGACTAACCTGGAAATGAGTTAGCATTTTACCGATCACACTTCCCTCGTCTTTAAGTCAGTGGGTTTTTTAAGCGGGTTTTTGGTTAGATGCCTGAAATAAGGTCTGTGGTTAACACAAGCTTACGAGACTTTCACGTTTTGTACTAGCTCTCTAGTTCTTGTTCGTTTTGTTGTGGCTAAATGAGACTACAGAACGTCATGATGCCAATTCGCGCCAAACAAGGCTATACAGTCTTGTTAAGGAGGTGACGTTACGTCATGTTACCGTAGTGTAGTTCGTTTATAGCCTAACGTTAGCTTTTTACTTCTAGCGATTGCATTAAGGTTTCAATAGTTCATTTTCGGCACTAATCCAGAGTCCAACGGAAAAATCCTATAGGCGTTTTTGACGAGGGAACCAAAGCCATGCTAAGTTCCATGTTGGCCGACAGAGCTATCCCCGGAGCACCCTACAGTTATTATAGTTTTGTATTTTCCATTATAATTTTTTTTATTTCATATTTAATTGTTTTTTCCAAGTCAGCTTAGTTTCAGTTAGTTTTGAGAGTTGATTTGCTTGTTTCAGTTTAGTTTTTATTGTTTATAATTTTTCAGTTTTAGTTTAGTTATTAGGTTCAGTATAAAAAACACATTCACAGATGCCTCGCCAAGGTTGTTGTGTTGACCACTTTGACCTTAAGATTGTCCTGTGTAGTTTTATCCTTTTTTCCCTAGCTGTGTGAGTACAGAACATCCTTTCAGTTTGTTTTTGTGTTTTTCTTGAGTCTAGTTTTTAGTTTAGTTTCAGTTATCTATAACAACTTCTCCATGCATACCACTTTAAAATGCGTACGTGTCTATATGTGTATGAAAATCAGCAGAAGATTTAGCAAACAATCAGTTGTTGAATTAGAGACAACAAACACGCTGGTTAGTTGAAATTTAAAATGTGAATGAAGTCAGTTCTAGTTGTGAAAATGATTAACTCTTTTGTCTTGGCAGTACCTCCCGCGTAGCTGCAATGACAGAAGTCACCAAGGAGTCTATTTCTAAATGTAACTTCAAACAGGCAAAGCAAAAAAATTTAATCATAGAAATCTCTCTCAATTATTTCCTTTGCTGCCCCGCAGGAGAGCCAGACAGACCAAATTAGTGGCCTAAAACAGGAAAGATGGAGAGATAGACTGATGGGAGAAGGAGGGAGAGAGGAAAGGGGATGGGTGGAGGCAGAAGACGAGAACAGCAGCAGAGCACGGTGGGAAAGTTAAAGGGAGACAGAGAAATGAACGGATGAAGAAAAGAGATGAGACAAAAATGTAAAGAGTCACGCAGGGAGGATGGAAGCTGAGCAGGCTTAAGGCTTTTGTGATGCATACAGCAGCACAATCATAGCACAACAGATTATTATGCAGCACACTGCTGCCTTTAGAAAGCTCAATACTGGATCAAAAAGGTGTTAAGTCATAGATAGAAACCCTGTGCCACAGGCATGTTTACACAACTCTGCTTTCTACGCTGCATTCACTGTCAGCCTCAGGTTTACACTGTAAAGACCCAGGGATGTATTGCACCAGTGTGAGTAAAAATATGCCTGTTTTTTGGCAAAAAAGAAAAGATAGAACAGGTTTATGTAGAAATTAAAGCAAATCATTTTAAAATTATCATGATGTAATCTTAATTCAAGTGTGCAAAAAATTACTAACTATATTATTACATAACTACTGACTATAATATTAAGATATTACATATACATAGCTTTTTATGTAACTATCAAACGACCCTTTCAACTGAATTGCCTATTTAAAGGTTTTGCACAATTAGCCCAGTAAATCCTACGAGTTTACAACTGCACTTACTGACATTTCCTAATTCATGCAAGTGGATTAATTGAAATTACACATTAATTTATGAATTCTTTCTAGTGGTGCATTCAGGTGCTGAAGTGAAGGTCTAATAGCAGAGCTTCATCAGTCAGTGGCCACGTGGCATCGCTTTCATATGCTATGATATTTGAAATTCAACAGGAAATGTAAACAATTATCAGACAGTTGTACTGAATGGACATCTGACCCAACATGAAACTAAACATCTAATAATACATGATATAAGTGTTGAGAGCTGAGAGTTATAAATGTTTAAAGTTTATTACCTGAACATTTCATTTTTAAAAACTGAAACAAAACTTACAAAAACAAAATATCACAAAAGCTAAAATATGTCGGCATTTGTTGGGAAATGACTGGCACTATAAAAAGGCGTCAGAACATAATAGCTATTGTAAGATGTATGCGACATTCAGAGTACCTCTATGACTCAGAGTTTGAGCTGAGATTGTCTACACACGGCTCTCAACATGAAGGTGGCTGAGCTAATGTGCTAACAGGCCAAACAGCACTAATGACGGCAATAGTACTAACAGAGCTAACAATGGTATTGTGTAGGGAAGGTGGAGTAGGCATTAAACTTCTAAAAAGACACCGTTCCACTTCCTTGGGTAGGGGCAACATTATCAGCGGAAACCATCGTATGAGTGCAGTGCAGAGCGGCGGAAATTAGCTAGTCCAGTGGTTCCCAACTGGTCCAGCCACGAGGTCCAGATTTCTCCATAGTCATCAGTTCAAGGTCCACACAGTTTAATATTTAGCATCATACTTTAGCCATGTCGTCAAGCTAGTTTGCTGGGTGGAAATCCACTGTACTTCAAAATAAAGTGTTTTGGGGTTTTTTTTACAAACCTGAAACAGTTGCGAGTCACTTGCGGTCCATTCAAGGTCAAGGTCAAGGTCACATTTATTTCTATAGCACATTTAAAAAGACAGAAGTCACCAAAGTGCTTTACAAGAACACTGTGAAAATTACAATACCACATAAATAGAATGATAAATACCAAAATATAAAAACGGATACAAAATACAAAAACAAAAAACAAAAAAGACAACAACATCAATTACACATTAAAAAAAAAAAAAACTCTCAGAATGGACCCGCGACCCACTTTTGGACCATGACCCACCAGTTGGGAACCACTGAGTTAGTCAGTTGGATACAAACAAAGGGACTCTGACTCACACTAACATGTATTTGTTGTCCAATAAATCAAATCGTATTTTGGCCACCATTATAAAAGGTCAAACAAGGTCAATCATGACTCTTCCTATTGTGAATCTTTGATCCATGGAGGTTTTAAATTTGTAGAAAACAAATATACAATTACAATCTAAAGTCTACAAGACAAGCCAGAACTCACAGGCGGGGCCGTTGGGAGAAACACTACTGTGCATATTCAGTAGGGGCGTATACCCCTGAAGTAAATCCTGAAGCTAGAAATTTTTTTGAAATATGCACCAGACGAGCAATTCTCATTGTATACTGAGATCCAGATCTTATATTACATCCAATAACAGAATACACCAAGAGGGAGCGTGTCTTACTTCTCTGCCTCAGGACGCCATTGCTCCACTAAATCTTTACATAACAGCAAATTGTTGTTTGCTGATATATTAAACATCCAAAACTACATTCACAACTATGGTGGAAACATCCAACAGAGAGGTAGGTCATTGAGGAAACACATGATTGTTCTTTGTCTTTCCCCTGGTGCATCACATGGTCTGATTCACAAAAACACATGACTTAAATACTCCCCACAGGTATCCTCCCTTAGTTAACCAGCAAAAACAAAAGCCTAACAATCCTTAGCTCTAATCTTTTCCATTTTGTGCTGAGCTATAAATCTCTTATGCAATGCAGACATATCAGCAACCCTTTCCACTCTTGGCTGATGTCCACCTAAACCTCCACAAATCGACCCAAGGTTTCTGACCTTGTTGCTATTTTCAGCGCATGTACACAAAGTGGCTTCTGCGAGATGAAGCACTGACACGTAGACATAATGCTGATTGGAAATGACATTCCAAAACAAAGTCAATAAAGACAACGGCAAGGATGAGGCTGAACAACAGCTCCTGGGAGAGGAAGACCGACAGAAGGCGACGCTCAAATATTGTGTAAATATCGACGACAAAGTTGCCGTCTGCAGTCACCGCACTGCAACACACAGTGACTAAACTGGGCCTGATCGCAGCCGTGCACTGAATCATCAGCTGACACATGCAGTAGCTGAAGCCCTTGTTACCTTAGAGCAATGGACAAACAAAAACAAATCCTGTAATGCCACATCCAACTAAGACCACAACTGAAGCGCAGAGGATAATAAGACTGAGTCCAAAAACTTTAAGTGGTAAATCTGCCAGGGTTTCCTGTCAACTGAGTTGAGCTCAACAAGAGGGATTTTTTAATTCAACTTGTATTTTATGAGACATAAAAATGTTTTTGGGACATCCTCCTCCACCCTCTCTGTGGTCTGTAAGCAGCCATAGTGAAGATGGAAACCCCTGACCTAGATGGTACATCTTGGGAATGAGATTATTAAAGGCTAGCAGGGCTTAAGTCGTCTAGGCCAGGCTCAACTGCTAAGAGACACAACAACACATGCACGTACACAAACACACCACCGAACACATGTACGGCAGCAGATGGAGGTGCATGCACAGCCCAAACTTACTCCTGCAGAGCTTTTAGCAGCTGCCCTCTCACTACAGTGGAAACAGGTTTGGACTGAGTTGTACTTTAAGTGTAGAGGCCCCTGGGAATTGCCTCCATGCAGAGGCCAGAGGAACGACTTACTGCGCAACTCCTCCTGGCTGCCACATAAGCACCTCTTGAGCTGTAATTTATGGGCAGATTGTAAAGCACTTTGTGAAGTTTCAGACTAATGCCTGCAAGGTTATTCTGCCAAAGAGTAACAGTGTCACTCTGATGAGAAATTGCACCTGGTAATATATGGCAGAGATTATGGAGCTCCATTATTCTGGGTGTGTGTAAGGCTGGAGTGAGCTGTGACTGCATCAGCTGTGAGCGTGTTGTATGTATTCAGTCATAATCCACAGCTCTGAGGGAGCTGAGGGAAGCTAACTAAATGTATATCGCTCTGCCACAGAAATACATAACATGTGAACACTTTTTTATACTACTGGGGCTGGGTAGCGGTAAAACCTTTAAAAAATCAACAGAATGAATGCAGTCCCAAAACTGCTCTGAACAAACGATACCTGCATTCGATCCTTTTTGTACCCAGATCTAGAAAAAAGGTACAGCATCACTCTAAGGGAATTGATACTGGTACTGGTATCTTTTTTTTTTTAATGATACCCAGCCCTAGATACTACGCAGGAATTTTTGGCTACTGTTCACCAGCAAAAGTAAAAGTGAAAGCCAACCATTTGGCGTTTGGACTCGCTATATTTGCGCTTTTCAATGCTGTATCAGCAATTTTCATAGCTTCCTCTTGGATGCTGACCTCACCTGCACACCGTGCCCAGAAATGTCCCGACCACAGCAATACAAGAAGAAAACTAGAATTACCGCCCCGCAGTTGTTTGCTGCCACGAACCACTCACGCTGTGCAGTTTATATCCATGTCAGTGAAAACATGGATGCTTCACACACATCTTCAACCCAGCAGCACAGAAGATCAAGGTGGGTACCCAAGATTAGTGTCACCAATTCAGTTTCAAACTAAATGTCCCTCCTTCTGTTCCTGAGATATGACGCTGAGTAATGGCCAGAAAAGTGTTTTTGCAGAACATTATGATGTCACAGTGAAGCTGACCCTTGACCTTTTGGATATAGAATGTCATCACATGTCATTATTTTATCCTATTAGACATCTATGTGGAATTTTGTCATAATTAGTGAAGAATTCTTGAGTTATAGCTAAAAACATGTTTTGTGAGGTCACAGTGACCCTGACCTTCAACCACCCAGTTCTAATCAGTTCATTCTTCAGTCCCATTGGATGTTTGTGTCAAATTTGAAGAAATTCCTTCACGGCTTTCTCGAGATATTGTATTCACGAAATGACACATGTACAAGGTAACAGTGACCTTGACCTTTGACCACCAATGAGTCCAAGTTAAGGTTGGTGCCAAATTTGAGTAAATTCCCTCAAGTTATTTTTGAGATATTGCATTCACAAGAATGGGACAGACGAGGTCACAGTGACCTTGACCTTTGTACACCACATTCTAATCAGTTCATTCTTGAGTCCAAGTGGACCTTGTGTCAAATTTGAGGGAATTCCCTCAAGGCCTTCTTGAGATAAAGTGCTCACGAGAATGAGAAGAGTGCAAGGTCATAGTGACCTTAACCTTTGGCCACCAAAATCTAATCAGTTTATCTTTAAGTCCAGGTTAACATCTGTGCTCAATTTGAAGAAATGTCCTAAAGCTGTTTTTCAGATATCGTGTTTACAAGAATAGGACAGACGAGGTCACAGTGACCTTGACCTTTGAGCACCAAAATCTAATCAGTTTATCGGTGGGTCCAAGTGGATGTCTGCGTCAAATTTGAAAAACTCCCTCGAGGCGTTCATGAGATAAAGTGTTCACAAGAAAGGGACAGACGGACGGGTGGACAACCCGCAAACATAATGCCTCCGCTTGCACAGAGGCATAACAAGAAAACACAGGCAGAGGGTTGAGTCTCTGCAGATAAATACACCACCACACACTTCTGGTGGGTCAAAAGTGAAAGGATTACTTTTGATTAAGTCTATACATTGCGTTTTCTTTGGGAAATCCTGTCCAGAATATTTTTAAATATGTAAAAGAGATCCATCTTGATGTTACTGTCACATTCAGCCTGTCGTCACAAGACGCATTACATAACCACATGTACACATACACACACTGTGAGTTTATAAAACTGTGCACACATAACACAGAGATGCTCGGCCACGCATGGACACACAAAGACGCATTATAAGATCACACATGCTCAACATACACACTAACACTCTGACACAAACATACTTAAAGGGGCTACTCGTCCCAGGGCAGAGATCCTGACTCCCAGGCTGATTTGTCTTAGAACCATCTGTCACCATCTGAGCCTCCACAGGCATTTCCCCTTTTGTACAACACCAGAACACACACACACACACGGACACTTTCACTGGAACCTGCCTCACACTACAGGAAAACAGAGGCTCTATGCATGTGTGTGTTTGTATATACTGTGTCTATTTTTGGTTCCCTAGCACATGCTAACGCTCTGCAGCAGCATGACGTATTCATGTGTTTTCCCAACACCACATTAATTTTGCATCCTTTAGATTGTAATTTAGAAGCATCATTTGTTATTGAGATGCAGAGCATTCACTCATGCACAAATATGCAAATATGTTTCATACATAATTTAAAATGCAACATGAAAAGGACACAAGTTCCTTCTGATAAACAAGTTGAGGGAGGGGCAAAGTTCTCTGCTTCGTTTGCCGCTACAGGGAAGAGGAGGAATTCCTAATTTAATTGAAAGGTCAAATGTTTCACGAAACCAAAACCTGATTTCTGCTCAAGGTATTATCGTTTCCCCAGTGTTCTCGAACGCAGCTTTACTTGGTTTTGAGTGACAGAAAAAATGCACAAAGTGATGCGAAATGTGTTCCTCATCAATAGTGTCTTGGTTCTGTTATCCGTCGCCTCTTTTGTCCTGCCCTGCTTTGTTGTGTGCTGTTCAATTCTGTCCCATTTGCATTCACTTGTTCTCTCCAGACCTTGTTCCTTCAGATGATTTAATTGGCTCAAAAACTGTTTACACAGACATGCATTTCACCTCCCATTCCCCGTAGATGGATCTGTGGAGCAGTAAACAACTCCAGCTGAAGAAGAGGCTTTTTATCATTCGTGCAGTGTTTACAACACGCTGGGAAGTTTGTAACATCACTCATTCAAATCATGTTTAAAGACTGGGGATGATCAGAAAGCTGCAGCGTGTTAAATCACGGCTCTGATGATGAACATATCTTCCTACATTTTTATCTGAAGCCATACACTCATTAAATCGCTGCTCTTACCTGGCAAAAAACTGACGGTCTCTTTCAACCAATCAAAGTGCTCTGGGTAAGCCATGGTGAGACAGTCCGGGACAATCAGAGCCTCCTCAGATGTTACACTTTGATGTCAAATTGCACTCCCGATAAATCCATTATGCACCCCAATTTTCTCTCAACAAAACATGAAACAGCAAGTCCCCTGCCTGAACCATGATTGCTGAATTAGAAGCCAATGATTCCCCGGAGGAGCGACACTTCAGTGAAGTTATCGAATTGACAAATCAGGTCAGATCCAGGACCCTCTGCAGCCCCCAGCGAGCTGCTACTACTACTCTTAGCCTGCTGCTGCTGCTGCTACAGTATGACTCTCCCTGCCTGCACGCTCTGATAACTCCCAATGTGAGATGCACAGGGCACAAAAAAGTGCCTACGCCAGCAGCCTGGGCCAAGGCACGGCCAGACAGCTTAAGCCCGGACCCATCCCATTTCACTTTCATTGTTTGTCTAACTGGGTTTGACCAGCCGCGTCCCAAACTGAGCACCCTCTGACCTTCACTGTCCTCCTCCCACTTGTCGGTCTGTCACCAGCACCACAAAAAACAACAGAGAGTGTAAGTGTCCTCTGTGTTCCCACAATCCACAGGATGGTGTTTGTGTCCCGGCTGCCCTGTCAAACACACACACATAGACACACACACACACAGAGTCAAAACTGTCTCCCACCGCTGCCAGCATGTGTGGATATCAACTTTGGTGTCAAGTGCTGCACCACCAGGCGCCCGATCACTGCCTCTTTCACAGAGAGGAAGACAGATAGTGTGACGGAGGAGATAAGATGGAAGAAAGAGAAAGAAACAGCTGGTCCAGTCAGCGGCTGTGACAGAGTCTGGCTATTTGCCGATGCTGAGGGGACATTCAGCTGTGGCAGCCAGGGACGAGGCCCTGCACTGAGGCTGTCACGGAGGGAGAGATAGAGTGTGTGATGGTGACGAGAGGGTGCATGGGAAATTACGCACTGCACCTCTGCAAGGCTACGGGCCAAATTACAGTCCAGCAAATTTAATAAAACATCAAACATATTTATTTGGAGAGTCTAAAAAACACAACCTGTGACCTTATTTTTAGCCAATTAGTGAGAGCAGTCTGATTGAACAGTGTAAGAATGTTAGTTGGATCAGAACAGTTTGCGCGATGATGACAAATAGCTGACGTGTCGACGTGTTTATCTTTATTTTCTGAAATCTGACAAAGATGCACAAAGTTGTTGTTTTTTTGTTGTTTTTTTACCTTAAATGGAGTTCAGACTTTTTGTACAGTACCCAGGTTCCACAGAGTTCATGCAGCTCTTACACTGTGTCATCTATCAGCTTTATTCATAGTTGCCAACTCTCCTGATATTCCCAGGAGACTCCAGTTTTTATACTACCCCTCCAATTTCCTCCCTGGGTCACAATCCTCCCGTATTTCTCCTGATTTATGACATATTTTCACATCTTTTTTCCTTTTTGTTATCACAACCTGTTTCTGTATAAGCCCTACAACTCTAAAAGTCTATTATATTTCCTCCCTGTTGGCGCTTCACTCTCTGTCCCTGCAGGGCCGGAGAGGGGCACCTGTCGGACTGCATGAGTTGGGCGCGGCTGCTGGTGGACACCTTGTCTCCATGCTGACCATGCAGCATTGGCTTCAATTCAACAGGTCGCTATCGTGGGGTTTGAGGGGCGCCTTGGGAGTTTGGGGGGACCCAGCTTGCCCTCCTCCACCATGACAGGGTACTCAGCTGTCTTCCGGAGACTATGAGCTTCCTGTTCCACCCCCTTTAGGCATCTAGGACCCAGAGCAGCATGGGCCAGGGAGAACCCTGACACAGACCAAGCCTACAGCCAGGCATCCCTTGCCACTCCTGGCACTCTGATGGAGTACCAGGGGCATGAACTGAAGGCTAAGCCAAATTAAATGTATTTAACATTTATTTATGTATTTATTCTCATTTTTCAAAATTCACCAGAATTCAGGAAACTAAGCTCTGAAACTCACATTTTCCTTTCAGAGGACCCCCAGAGCTCCCAGTTTGGGTTGGCATGTATGCTCATATTGTATGAAATATTCAGTGGCAAGCTAAAACACAGAAACACAAGACAATATGATATACTTTCAGTCCACAGAATTTCCAATTTCTATTTTTGTTTTTGACTGTTACATGTTTTAAAATGAACCACTTTGAAAGTTCAAACAAGAGATTGTCTTTCCTTCACAAATATCAGCACAAATGAGTCGTGAACGTTTGTATGAGAGATTCAAGGCAGAAAACTATTTCTTCTGTGACATCAAAACACCCAAACATTCTGGATATGGCATTACAGGGACGAGGGAAGTCTCCTTTCCAAAAGAAAGCTAAACTGTTTAGTAAATATCCTGTGTTCAGACCAGACTGTTTCATTTTTGTTTATAACATTCATAAAAGACCTACTGCCAACACACATTACTTTATTCATTACAGAGCCGATGGCATAGTGTAGTAAAGACACTGCATGAATATTTCAAGATATCTGATGTATCCCAGTTTGCCACAACACCTAGCAGGGACAGACCAATGCATTGTTCATTGCAGAGTTAATTTCTTTAACAAAAACTATGAAAAAAAAAAGATCATCAATGACCTTTTTTTCCATGACTAAGACGAGACGATGACAAGCTAAAAATAGATCTTTGACAATAAAATCTATGACAAAATGTACTGTTTTCAGTGACGAGACAAAATGGGACTAAAATGTCAGTGGTGAGCTATCGGACATTTGAATCGCATGATATTTTTCCCAAACTGTGTGTCTAATTGCCAGAATAAATGCTGGCATTTCATGTTTCGGCAAACCACGGATATGTTATATTTGTACAGTACATTATTATGAAGCAGATACATTGAAACTTTACATTTATTTATGTGGTTATTGTTTGTTTAGGTTTAAGGTATGGTTAGGGAAAATCATGTTTGGGCTTAAAAAAAAACAGTTTTTTTGGTGGCATAATCACGGCTGAAAACGCAGCAATGTTTTGGTAGAAAAACAATCACTTTCATGGCACTATCCCTGGTGGAAATGTAGCGATAATTCTGTAAAAAACAACCGCTTTTCATGTCACTGTCCCTGGTGGAAAAACAGAGACGGGTGGCAAAAAAACACCCATGTTTGGTGGCTAAAAAGCGGCTAAAAATGTAGCAATAACTCACTAAAAAACAACTCCCAATGACAAAATCAGCTCATATACTAGGTCACTTTATAAACGTTAATATGATACATATGAAATAAACAAACATGTTTGTGTTTTACAGAAAAGTACAATGCAAACATTAACTTGTGGCGACTGGGCTGCAGACTGATGACAAGAATAACACAATGGCTTCAACAAGAAAAGGGATTGTTCGGAAAAACGGAATATATCAATGAACAATAATAATTTATAATATGGCAGAAAGGAAAACATAATGCAGTGTAGTAACAGGAGATGGAGAGGTGGGAACCATCATCCTTAAGCTTACACTTAAGCTGCAATAAATTAGCAAGCTCTAACGTTAAATTCTAAGTCTTTAAATAAGCATATAAAGTTGACTAAAGTGTCGTTACTTTTCGTCAACAACTGGACTAAAACCATGAAGGATAAAAATGACTAAAATGTGACGCAAACTAAAAAGCATTTTTGTCTAAAAAATAAGACTAAATCTAAAATAGCTGCCGAAATTAACACTGGTTTATTGTGTAAAGAAACTCAGACAATACATTTTCTTTCCTTTCTCACCCTGCCATTCACTCCTTGCACACATGCTCACTCACTATCATTAGCTATGTTTCCATCCAAAAGTGATTCGAATCATTGGGAAATGCGCATTAAAAGAAATACGAATCCTGTGTGTTTACATTAAATGTACGGACTTTGGTGAAAACTACGAACTCCCGCGAATTTTCCACAGAACCGGAAACAAAACAAGTCTCGCATTCTTCTTCTTCTACGTTTTCTGGCGGTTGGCAACCAGCTTGTAAATGCATTACTGCCCTCCCGACCCGGAGTGTGGATATCACCATGGAGAGAGGTGTGCTACGTCAGACTTAATTCAAACATAACTGTTTCCATCCCCCGTTTTGCGAATCAACATTTTTTCGAATCAATCAAAACCCGGCTAAAGCGAGCGCATTTTAGTTTGTGCGAATCAGGGGATTTTAATTTGAATTTTGCCGTTTCCATCCTAATTTTCCGATGCGATACTTCTAGATGCGCATCTAAACAGGCTGATGGAAACATGGCTTCTGACTGTCATTGTCCAGGGTTGTAAATTGAGTCATTGGCTGCTCTTCAGCTGATTCACAATGAACCAAAAGTACAGCAACACACCTTCTCTGTCAGCCTATCATCTTACTGCTCCTCATTTTAAATATGGTTCTTTCTCTTCTGTAGTTCTTTCTTGCTGCAGTTGTGTGCGCCCTCCACCTCCTCATCACCACCCTGTCTTTACAAATTCATCAGCCTCATACGCCTCAGTAGCCTCAGAGTCAGCAGCCACCACCAGTGTCCAGACTCCATGGGGGGATTTATCCTGCAGTCACTAAGATATGCCTCGATCAGCACAAATAATTTGTGAATCTGTGCACTCATATTCTGTATTAAATATGATCTTTACTTCATTCAACTGTCTCTCCTGATTGAAACAGTTTTCACAGCATAGTTTCTCTTCACTGACAGTGTGTTTTCCAATCCAGGACGTGTGACATTTTTCCACACAGAAGTCACAGGGGAGCCGGCTGGGTGTGCAGCTTATAATTATTTTTATAATCTGAATCTGGAGGTTGCCTGTGGCTGACCTACTGTATCTAAGGAGGTTTTGATATCAGCCCACTTGCCCACAAAGCTGCTTTAGCATTATGGGAAGAGAGAATGTGTTTGATGGTTCAAAGACTTGAGCAGCAGACACACCCCTCCACAAGTACTGCTGGATATAAATACACATGCCACCTTCAAGGGTCTTATCCAGGCAGGCAGTCTCTCCCTCTGCTGAACACAAACACACACTGCGGAGGGGTAATGTAAGTGCTCTGGAGGTGGGCAGCTGCAGACTAAATAGAGAAAGAGACAACTAGAATTATGGCAGTTGAGGCTGATTTGGCTATGCTAAGCACCCCACTCTTAAAAAGCATCACTATAGCACCCTCCACATGGCTAATGGGTGGCTACATCATAACTGTCACAAGACGAATGCTTGTTAGAGAGATAAATGGTAATTCCTGCAAAGTATTTTAGTGCAAAGTACAGGCTGTTATTCTCTGGCGGTGTAATGTTTAGCAACATCAAAATCACTGCAAAAGACAGTCGGAGAATTTGAAATATCCAGTTCAGACGCTGTCTTCAAGTCTCCTGCTGATCTTTCACTATCGAGCGAAAGGATCAGCTAAAGTTGTTGTTATGTGCTCATGTGGTAACATAATGGATGAATATAGAAGGGAAGGGCGACTCTGGGAGGTACCGAGAGATCAGGAGAGTTATCTAAATGAGATCTTTGCAGTCCTGAGGACAGAAGAGTGTGTGTCACCGTCTAAGAAAGAGTGTGTGCACATGTTTGACCATGTGTGCAGCTGTGTGTCCCGACTTTAAAAGCACATTAAAAGCAAACTAAAGCGCACTGAAGTCTCCGATAGTGTCGCTTCTATTCAATGAGTTTTATGTGGCTCTAAGATGAAATCTCACTGAAAGATTCACAGTGTTTTAGCAGCTTACAAGGAACCATGTCAGACAAACAGGAGACATTACTGTTTCCAAATATCATTTGAGAGACCAGGATTGTGTTAAATGGAGAAAGGCTGACCAAAGCTGTTCATCCATTTTCTGCCACTTATCCGGCTCCTGGTCTTCTGCTGGACACTTACTAGATTAGCCCAGACATCCTTTTCCCCAGCCACATCCTCCAGCTCCTCCTGAGGCGCTCCCAGCCTGGATAATGTTGAATATGTTATCCCTCCAGCTTGTTCTGGGTCTGCCGCCAGTTAACAGTGCCTGAAATACCATCACGGGTTTCCCTGTCTCCACTCAATGCAAAAGAGCAGCCTATTTACTCCCAGATATTTAAGCTCCTCTATCTTTCACTAAAGTTAAACCAAGATACCAACACATTTCGGCTGCTTATCTTATTCCTTGGCTACTACATTACACTCACGACCACAGGTAAAGGTTGGAATATAGATTGTCAAATCAAGAACCTTGCCTCTGTATGTTAGCCCATTTCAACATGACACCCACAGCGCACATCCACCTGTTGGCTTCAGTGAAAAACTCGGACCAGTTTAGAGCAGAGGTTCTCAAAAGCACTTTTTACGCAGAGATCCCCTAATTCTGCCTCAATGACGAACCTTCGCTACACCAGCTTTGCTTTTTTATCACTAAGGGAGGCACTATGCATTAACCGTGTTATCATCTAGTGTGACATATGACATAAGTGTCGGGCAGCGCTTACTAAACAATAATAATAGCATAACATGGCAGTAATAATCATTTACCATCCCTGCTGTATGGCGGTTGCTGTTCTTCTTCATTGAGTTAGCTGCTAACTGCTGCTAGCTGCTTTTTAAATCACCTTGCAGAGGGTTGTACAGTCAAAACGTCACACCCATCCCATCCTGTCGGCTCACAATTTTCACACAAAGACGTCCATTTGGTGCTGTTACTACCTCCACAGCTGGCTTATAGGCAGACCAACTCTCTACCCCTATTCTGTGTTTGCACCTTTTATACAGAACTGCAAGGCAGAATAGCGACGCAACATTCCTGCCTTGAACAGGCAGTGTAAATGGTAGGAGCGGGGGTGAAAATCTATACAGCATAGTACTGCGATGTTATCGAATCATCACACAGTGCCAAGTATCGATTTGTTTTTATTAGATAAATTATTAATATTACAAATACAAATTAAATGTTAGGTAGCCAGCTAGAATAATATAATCAATTGCTCTTTCAGTCTACTAGATACATTTTGTTGCTACTGCCAAAATGGCTGAGGTGAGATGAACAGACTGAAAACTTTATGTTATTGGATAAAACAGATGTTGACAATGCTTTCCCTTGAGGGCATAATTCAGAGTCAGAATTGCTATAGATTTTATCACAATACTCAACATATCGCAACATATTTAGAATCACATTAATATTGTATCATGACTTAAGTATTGTGATCATATCATATCGTGGATCCTCTGGTGATTCTCATCTCTAGTAAATGGGGCTAAGTGTGGGCCCCTGTCGGACAAAACCAAGACAACTGCACCTTATATTTTCTATTCTTTTAGCCTATTTCTTTACATTTTGGCAAATTCAAAAATCAAAAGTAAGCTAAATTAGCTATCAGCACTTCCTGTTTGCAGTGTACCCATGCATGTACAGACACTAGACTACACTACTGCGAAAGCAGCGACGGGCCTGCCAACGGAGGTTCTGGATCCGGCCGGGTCGGAACTCCGTTGGCAGGCCCGTCGCTGCTTTCGTGGTAGTGGAGTTGGTCGTTCAGGCGCCTCTGCTGTTGAATTAGGTCGCGCTATTTTTGTGGATCGGGTTGCTTATATTTTCCGCACTTCCCTATTCCGGTACTGACTCTGACTTCTGATTGGTTAAAATGGCCTTTCCGTTAGAAGTTACATCGCCACCTGCTAGGGCCGTAACGGTACATGTATTTGTGTCGAACCGTTCGGTACGCGACTTTCGGTTCGGCACGACCCTGTACCGAATTATTGGGCGCAGGATATTATTTTATTTTATTTTGTTTTATTTTAATTCCGTTTTTGCGAGCCGAACCATTTAAAATATCCAGTTCTCCGACGGACATAATTGAGTGACGAACCGTGTCCGACCGTAAATCTCCGCTTTCACTTTGTGCAGCGCATTCTCGCATTTTGACAACATGGCAAGTGAGCCTGACGAACCTGAAGACCCACCCGCAAACCTTAAGTCCTCCGTTTGGGAACAGGGTAAAATACGAAGATGGAAATAAACAAGTTGACAAGACAAAAGCAGTGTGCCGACACTGCAGAACAGCGGTCGGGTATGTACTTGGAAACACGTCTAACATGCTAACGCATCTAAAGCGACACCACCCGAGTTTGAACGTTAACCGGCACGACTAGAAAAAGCAATCTGGTGCAAACTACGATATCGTCGTCGTTTAAAAAGAAAGAGCGTTTCCCTGACCATCGCGCTAAAGAAATAACCAACGCCATTGGAGTTGAGTAAAATTGTTTAAGCTGCACTTTAGATATAAGCATGTTTTGTTTACTGCACTTTAACAAAGTGGGAAAGCTAAGTAAGTTCCTAGTAAAACTGAATCTGAGCAGGCTTTAAAGCTGACCAGCTGCACTATACTTTTTATTTTAATTGAGTAAAACTGTTAAAGCAGAAATGTATATTTATATTTTTCATTCAAAAAATGTGTTAAAAAAACAGCAGGATTTTATTTTTCACTTTTATATTTCTATTTTCATTCAAACAATGTGAAAAAAAGCAGGATTTTATATATATTTGTTTCATTCAAAAACTGTAAAAAGAGTTAACTGCTGTGGTGGTATGTTTTAATAAGGTTACCAATAAGTAAAAGATATCTAATAGTTGTCCATTTTTTTCATTACTGTACCGAAAAAAAACGAACCGTGACTTGTGTACCGAGGTACGTACCGAACCGAGATTTTTGTGTACCGTTACACCCCTACCACCTACTGCTTTGGCATGTGTATTACATCACTTGGTAGCGGGTTTTGCGGTTTCGTGTGGATATCATATTTTTTCATCACACCACTCGTGTGGACGAATTTTTTTTGGAAACCGGAGCCCAAAAAACTTCAGTTTCAGAATTGATTTTCACCACAGCTCTTTTGGATTCGCGTTTTTTAATCAATCATTTTTTACTTGCAATAAAACTATAGGAGCCAAAGGCAAATGGTTTTTGACCGCAAAGGTGCGGAACGCTACAGTTTTGTTTGTTTGTTTTGTACTGAACGTTAATGTAACAGATGGACTTTGCCATGCACTTGTTACGGTGATGCAACCCAAGAAGTTTCATGGACTTTGATTCAGTATTTGGATAACGAAGGTAGCGTGTCCAGCAACAGGCGCGTCAACCCTGGTCAAATACCTCAGTGGCTAGTAGTAGACTTAGCTCCTTTAACAAAAACATTTTTTGATTGCGATATTGATACTTTTGTCTCAAATCTTTTTTTGATTGCAAAACTTACGCTGTTCGACTGAATAATAAAGAAACAAATGTAGCTCCATACTGGTGCAGCTCCAACTGCTGGTATATTAGAAAGTGAGCCAAATCGTCAGGTTAAATTGCAATAACAAACTAAATGTTTTTAGAGCTCTGGCATACACCTGTACTTTTCACCTGACACAGTATCTTTGCCTCATGTTACTCCTTCCCTGCCCACCTTTTGCAACCCTGCAACACCCTGAGGAAAGCACACCTCACAGCGGGAAATATTTTCTTTAATAGCCATTACCCTTAGAAACATAAATACATCTGTAGATGTTTCTATAACTCCTGACTCACACAGACCCTGAAGGTTCAGCCCTTCATTATTTTTTACATGCACTTACACAATTCCAAAGAACAACAAATAGTGATTTACCTGTTGCCAACACTTCTCTGAAACATAACACAGCTACAGGCATCTATTAGTGAAAGATTAAGTTCTTCAGTTCTCCAGTGATGCATTGTTTCGCTGCAACCCACCCTCTGGTCCGAGCCCAGACTTTGAAAAATGCAGCTTTCAGACACACTCACTCAGAAAGAATCTGCAGGGTTTGAGATGTGGAAAAATAACACAGCAAACAACAGAAACAATAACCTCCAGAGTGGACAGAAATGTGAAGAAAAATAAATAAATAAACCAGCAAGACAGATGTATTTTCTAAAAGTCAATGCAGCCAATTGTACACAGTGTGTACGGTAGTTTATCTTGCCTCAGCACCTGTTGTGAGAGCTGGTGTTTGTTGTGGTTGTTAGCTGTTCACACACAGCATGTAAAATAATACACTGCAAGTCCACCGTACTGTATAAGCCACCAAACAGCAGCAGATAAAGCCATGTTTCTGCTCTGCACAACAGAATCTTCACACTGATAAGGGAAGGAGGAATCACCATTTCTCAGTCCTGCTATCAACACTATCATGCACGTGAAGAGAAGGTTCTGCCATATGGTATTAGTTTCAGTGCCCCAGGGCTAACATCTGTATGCAGACAGCATCCACATCCAGACTGAGGAGACAAACGTTTCTTTTTTCTAAACTGAGAGGGGTCTTTTCATAGACTCGCCATTTCAATGAGAAGCAGTCAGACATAAAGAGAATGACTGGCAACGCTGCAGGGCACTCTGTGACTGTTTGTTTATTTTAGCATCTGGGTAAGTGTGTGTGCTTGTGTGTGTGTTTGATTGTGAGTGTGAGTGTGTGTGTGAGAGAGAGCATGTCTCTACATGGATTTTTGGAATAATCACATGACCAGTGAGCCACAGTGGGTAAATGTCTATAATGTCTCAGGCTGCACTGAATAGTTGGAAACTTCAAAGCTTCTTTCATAACGTTGACACTCAAACTCATGAAAGCTACACGTCATTTTCTGTTTTTTTAAGTATCTATTCATTCTGTCTAAACCTGGCATTTCTTTACAGATGCAGACAAAGATTAGGCTACACTAATATTATATGTATTATACTATTAAGAATTAGATTCTAGTACACAGTGTAAAAACATCACATGTAGCTACCATGATGTCACCCATTCATTTGTAGATTCCTGTTTCGATCAAGTCGGATATTTTAGGCTTCACAATCTTGGTCTTTTGGAGCCAGATGTAACCATATTTGGACGAGAGGGTGGAGCTTTAGGGAAGAGAGGGGTGGATCTAGTTCATAGTCTGCAGCCACGCCCTCGAACATGCGCTATCTTTAAGCCTTAATAAAATATAAACAGTTAAGCACTGTTGTCATGAATGAGGTTATCAGCTACAGAGACCAAAATTGTTTTTGGCATTACACATTGTTATTTCAGCTGTAAAGTTGGGCATTTTAACATGGGTGCCTGTGGAGAGTGACTCACTTTAGGAGCCAGCCTCAAGTGGCCATTAGAGAAACTGCAGTTTATTACAACTAATATGCCCAGCCCCAAAATGACACGTTACTGTTACTGTGACTGTCTAGGTGGCAGTTTTAATCACGTCTTTAATATCATGAAATGGTCGCAGTTCCACTCCAAAATTACCTGGTTAGGTTCAGGCAACAAAACAATGTGGTTAGGTTTAGGAAAAGCAACAAGCAAATGTGAAACTCCATTAGGTTCTCCACCTCCTCAAAATATATCAAAGCCCGACCTCGCATTTTCTAAGCAGTTGAAGACGCGGCATGTGTACAGCCCCTAATGTCCAGGGCTGGTACCTGCGGTTATTCCACAGGCTAGTTAATAACATGTCGGGCAGGAAATCCAAAGTGTGGGATCATTTTGAGAAGGTGAAGGACGAACCCAAGGTGATATGTAAACTCATCTTCATTGGTCGACTACAAACATGACGTATCATCTGAAACATGGAAGTAGCTACATGCCCATTAGCCCACAGCGTCATTAACAGGCGGCTCGCTCAGTGTGTGACGTGCACTTGTAGATAAAATATAGGCCTATATTAATGAAGGTTCATTAGTACGGTTTTGTATTTCTCTGTAATGTAGCACAGTGTTAACAATGTTACTGATACTATTCTTTCTCACACCTTCAACTCAAAATATATAATTTAATAATTAAATCAATATCGTTAACAGGCAGGCGACGAGTCGACTAATGGCCCTAAATGATGACTATTGGTGGACAAGAAAAATTCTTAGTCAGGGGGCAGCCCTAAACTTGTAATCTATATATAAATGATCATAGATGGATTTGTTTCAGATGACACACAATACTAATCATGCCATTTTTCTTTTGGAGACAACACATTAAAAAATACTGTACATTAGCGTTGACAACTACAATCTTAAATAAGTCATTAACCATTTGTGACAGCCTAAAAAGTAACCCACAGCCTTCAGGTCCAGACCATTAAAAACTCTGTCCTTCCTGCTGGTGGTTTTCTGGGCTAAAAGCATGTTGTGTTCTTTGAAAGCCTCCTTCTTTCCACCCCATTATCTACACAAGCATGTTAAACCCTCAACGTAATCGTTTATTATTGATAGCTCTGCAAGAGGCCTCCCCTCCCGGTGTTATGGGAAAATGGTTAATGCTGAGATGTAAAAGATGTAGGTTAAGGATTTGTGGAGCACAGCCACTGCACAGTGTGGCCGCCTTTCACTGGGAACAGCTCTGTGTCTGTGCGTGGGACGTATTATTGTACATGAATGTTCTCCAGCTGAAAACTGCTGAGGAAAGGTGTGTGTTAAAGTCAACAACCCAGCATGTTTCCTCAATGTATATGTGCGTGTGTATAAGGACATGGTATATGTGTGTTTTAAAGTGGTAGTGGCAGTTCAGAGCAGGAGTAAGACAGCTATAATGAGCTTCATGCACATGATGACAACACCTTTTTGTCTGAAAATGAGAACCATGTAAAGGAATCTTAAATGTGCACTTGATGATGACTACCTATGTGTTCACGTTCAGATGGACTAAGGCTAACTGCATGTCTCATGTAGAGGACATGGAGATGGAAAAATCTTGTACCGCAGTGTAGAGCTAATTAGTCTTGGTATGGGTATAACAATGCTCTGTCAGATAAATTTGGCTGGGATTGCTTAAATATAAACTGTTGGAGCCGCTAATTATGCTGCCTTTAAATGGGGCCATGTTAACAAGAGAAGTCCGTATGAATACCCCCTTCTTGTGGTATTCACGACCTCAATCGGAAATTTTCTGAAAGCTCCAAGTTCACAAGCTGTGGCATGTTTGCTGACATTTTTGAGAAGTCGTGGAGGCCATGGAAGTTCATTTCTTGGTGGTGCATTTTCTGCATTACATTATCTGCTCGCTAGCTTGCTAAATTGTTATCCTCGGCGACTTCTACATGCCGATAGTAACGTCCATGTAGCCATTGCCTAGCAGCAGTGTTCTTGTGACTTCAATGCTGAGCACTGGTTGGTCGTCACATTTTCTATTCACATCTGAACTCCTTAAAAAATGCATCCTTAAAAGATTCCCTTTCAATGTGTAATGGAAGCCTACAGCCCAGTTCAGACCAAAGATTCGCAATGAGGCGAAACTGTTTTAGAACGTTGCAGAGAAAAGTTGCAGCGATGTGAACTGGCAGTTTGTGGTCGACTCAAGCCGTCTGATGGTGTCACCTGCAACCCAGCTTGTCAAATTGCCGGTGGCTGGTTTTAGAACGTAACACTGGTCGTGTCAAAATGAGCACAGACGGTGTGTTTACTTGCTGTGGTGTTCGCCCTCACGGTGTGCCGGAGTTGGTCGCTGCTGCTGCTCGCTGTATGTGCTTATGCCCTCGCCAATCACACATTTTCAATGACTGATTAATTGGCGCTGATTATTTATATTATTGTGGCGTATTTATCATGATTACAGTCCATCTGATGCTCATTTTGTTTCTGTTTTTCACTGTTTCATCACTACTACAAATGCAGCTGTAGCCAGTATCTCACTATCACTATCCTCATTCATATTTTAAGAAGCTACAAATTATATTCAGCCACAAAATAAGCCTGAAAAGCTGGAAATCATAACGGAGGTACAGAGAGTTGTTGCATAGAGATGATACACCGTCTTGTCTGGTTGTATTGGTGTGAACCGGCAAGTTCTTAGAACTTTGCAGAACAGCATGTTGCAAGTAGCTGCATGTTTAGACTTGTCTTGTTGCAAATCTTTGGTCTAAACTGGGCTTATAGTGTGAGGTAGGCATAGAGTGACTGTACTCTACTTTAGCATATTCTGTTTAGAAGATATATACTGTAAAATATGTTCTGTAAACATGTGACAACCATCCCCATCATGGGGTCGGTTGTCACACAGTATGTTATTTTAATGAGGAAAAATAAAGAATGGGAGCAATCTTAAAAATGAAGTTAAATTGCATTGATTTTTTTCAGTTAAATTCAACAGCCTAAGCAGCTCATGCACTGACAGAACATGAGCAGGAACAATCTTTCCTACGAACACATTTTTCATTCTTATGTAACAACACAAAGAACAAAACAAAGAACAATACATGTGACAACCAGCCCCAGAGAGAATGTGACAAGCACCCCCAACTGAGATTTCTTGCTAGCAACTAAGTTAACAACATGTTGTAGCCTAGCTAAGAAAAAAGATCTAAAAATATAGCTCCTATTTTGTACTTTCAGATGGTAATAACTGTTTTATTATAAACACACTGTATAAAAGCCAAGAAGAGAAACAGAGGAGCTGGATATTTACATTTTGACACATAACACCAGAGGTCCTCTCACCTCCATGCCAAGTGTCTTAATCCTGAAATGACCCTGTAGGTGACCTTTGACCCAAATTCTGGACATTTCAGTACCAACATTTTTAAACAGCCCCCTCTAGGTAGCAAGATTTATCAATGTGACAACCTACCCCATTCTCCCCTATCCCGTACAGCATTACCCACACTATGATACAGTATCAGTAGGGAAATGCCGACCTACATAGTAAATGTGCTATTGTGAACAGGGCCAGTAACCCCACAAAATGTAAGCCAAAGAAATGTTTCTGACCTCTGAAGTAAAACTAGGTTACTACTGTAGGTTGTAAGCTCAGTAGCCCAACATGCTAACAGAATCATCTGTAAAGAAACTAGAGGCATGGAGAGAGGACTTGTATGAAAACATCAAAATTGAGGGCACCAAAGCACGATCACAAGCAATTGTATGACTGGCTGATGCTAACCTATACAACCCATGAAAAGCTCAGTAAATACAATAGTACTTCCTTAAATGTTTACTCTTGTGATTCTACTTTTTGGAAGGGTTAGAAAAAAAAAAAAAAAAAGACACCAGCCTCCAAACTTGCTCTACTCTGGCCACATGCACATTCTTCAACATGAGGAGGGCTTGACAGGCGTGCCGTGCATAGTTATGGTTGCTAAGCTATGATCTGAAAATTGCTGTTCGGGGAAAGGGTTTAGAGAATGGTCACTTGATAAGCAAGACATGTCTTTATTCAACAGAAATTTGACAGCTTTTCTGTCAAAGTATGACCTGTGAAAAAGCAGTACAGCTTCGATGTGTGGGACCGGTATATTAGGGGTCATGCCTCTGTAAAAGCTGTGGCAAGGCTTGCTGTTTATGAGCAGGATAACGCGGCTCTGACAGCGTATCAATCCCTCACGTTTCAGCCAAGGACGCCAAGAAAAACGTCAGCTTTGACGGATGATGCGGCCTGGGATTTCCACCATAACACCAGAGGACTATCCAGTTTACACCACTGCTCCGAGCCACTTCTAGTATGACTATTAATCCTTTAGAAAGCCACACATACACATGCAGCGGAGAGGCACCAGTGTGACCTTGATTTAAAGTGCCAAAGGTCGTGTGACCACGTGCTTGTGGACAGAAAGGAAAAGATATAGAACGTGAGCAAACGGGGATAATGAGGAGACAATGTGCAGCAAGCAAGTGGGAGAATCAGGACATCTTGATCTTGATTTTTCAAGCTCCACCATCATGTCTGCGAGTGTATCTATCACTTTATGTGAAATGCTGAAACTATTTACATACAAGCTTAAGTTATCTGCAACCTTATGCTCTAACAATAAAAATATATTTCAGCAGGAAGGCATCTGTAAACACATCTGTACCTGCTCTACATCACAGCAGCAATGCAACCATAGCAACGTAAACAAATCTGTCGAGATTGCTGCATAAATTTCATAAATTAAATGGTTTCATTGTTCCTACATTAAATGTAATGTTGGTTAACTGTATCACTGGTTAACTGTATTGTAAAATCAACACACACACACACACACACACACACACACACACACACACACACAATCCAGGGAGTTATCTCGACAACACAGCCCAGTATGACTCACATCTCCACCATTAGCCCACACATGGGAGAGGAAAGATAAGTCTAACCTACAAACAGAGTAGTGATACTTATAAAACATTAATCAGACCACCACTACAGTCAGCGGACCAATCGTTTGCCTTCCTTCCCTCTCTATCTCTTCGCCCTCCGCTATCCGTTCTCTCTGTATGATGCTTACGTCCCACTGCCTCCTCTTCCACCCCACTTGTCTTTAGCTGCAAATGGTAAATGGAAGCTTATACCTGTTGACCTACATTACCACTGTCTTGCCAGGCTTGAAGAGAGGAAGCTACTTCTCTCCTATTGAGAGCACAGTAATGTATAGGAGACAGGCAGTAGGCGAAGCAGGACGCCATCCCCCTTGTTAGCAAAATGACCAAAATGCATAACCTCTTGTTAACCTGCCATTCCTCTCCATCCCCCGGGGTCTGAAACCAGACTGCATCCTATCTGGATTCAGACCTATAACTGAAAAATAACTGAATTATTAAATTTTGACGGAGCATTTCTATTTTAACCAGCATCTCACGGATCAACTGCATGCCTAAAATCATAACACGTGATGCTAATCAAGTCTGTGCATTCTGAAAAGCATTGTGACTTAAGTTAGTGAGATACACGCACACCGGAGACACGAAAAGACAACAGTCAGAGAAAAGTAATTCGGCATGGCATGTTATAAAAAGAGAAAAGTAGACAGCGCTGTACCAGTTAAAACTGAGGTGGATCATCTGGCCCTTTGCTGCATGTTGTCCACCCTCCTTCTGACTTGTTGAGCTCTAAGCAAGAGGTGTCAGAAAAGTTACCACAGGGATAACTGGTGTGTGGCAGCCAAGCGTTCATAGCCACGTTGCTTTTTGATCCTTCAGTGTCAGCTCTTCAAATCACTGTGAAGCAGAATTCACCTATTGTTGGATTGTTCATCCACTAATAGAGAACATGGGCTGGTGTGCACCATCGTGAGACAGGTTGGTTCTACTGATGATGTGTTGTTGCAATAGTAATCCTCAAACAATACAAGCAATAACCTTCCCCCCCAAAAAATGGACAGACTCTTAAATGTACATTCTTTCCAAGACAGTGGCAATTATTGAAAGTGACAATGTGAAGTGCCACAACGAAACAAAGCACAAACAAATCTAAACTGAGGGCACAGAGGACTTTATAACACACTGAATCACTCAATCATAATACAAGTTATAGATTAGATGGCACCCTCTGAAGATTGTCCATCCTTTGACTAGACAACCTGGGTTCAATCAAGCCCATACTGCGTGACAGCAAGCAGAGACATGCTTTCTTCTTAAAGGCAAGAAGTTACTACAAATGAAAGAGCAGCAAGAGTTTCAGGTGCTGTCCATAAGCAGTAAGAAAGACCATTTGGGTGAGGGTCCTATTGGTCGCTTATTGCATTCTACTGTAGTTCCTACTGCTTTCCTTGTAGTTGCCATTTTAAAACCTAATCACATCTGAAACATAAAACCACAAACTCTCAAGCTAACAAGTGAGATGCTCCTGTTGGAAAACTTTGCCAAAAAGACTGAGTTAGGCCTGCTCAGTTCATTTTGTGGGTTACTTTTCAAGATATTAAGTTGCTTATTCAAAAAATTTAATTTCAATTTTCATAAAACTTCAATTAAAAGCAGAGTCCCTTGTTCCACAGCTGATTGTGGCTACGTGTTTGGACTTCTCAATGCCAGGTGTTTTAAACAACAGCTGTTGGGTAAGCTCACGCTCAGGGGTGAGGGTAGAATGGAACGTGTGATGGATCCGCGGTTTGATGTCCTGCCTGCAGTGATGCGGGCGCTGCGCCGGACCGTCGTGGTGAAGAGAAAGCTGAGTTGGAAGGCAAAGCTTTCGACTTACTGTTCCATCTACGTCCCAACCCTCACCTATGGTCATGAACTTTGGGTTGTGACTGAAAGAATGAGATCGCGGATACAAGCAGCCAAAATGAGTTTCCTCTGTGGGGTGTCTGGGCTCAGCCTTAGAGATAGGGTGAGGAGCTCAGACAAACAGAGGGAGCTCTGAGTAGAGCCGCTGCTCCTTTGTGTCGAAAGGGGTCAGTTGAGGTGGTTTGGGCATCTGATCAGGATGCTTCCTGAGCACCTCCTGTCAGAGGGACATCTGGGGTGCTTTGCTTGGCCTGCTGCCCCTGTGACCCAGCCCCAGATATGCAGTTGAAAATGGATGGATGGATGCTGGGTATACTTGTTTCTGTTTCCCTGCTGGCGACACAATAAAAGTGTCCCCACTTTTTTCAATTCAGTTTTTACCCCTTTATCACTCTGTTCCTCTGGCTGTCATAATCTTGTTTGGCTTTTATTCTGCACCACTTGTAACTGACCCAGAGCAAATAATATGACCGAGCACGGAAACTGCTATAAACTGTTGGTCTTTTACTAGCAGGTAAGAGAGGCACTGCAGGAGATGAATGAATTTGTGAGTGAGAGTCAGGCAGGAGGATGCGAGCGAGGTAGATGTCAAAGATGGCTTTCATCGACAGGAGTCAAGGACTCAGCTAACAAAATCTGACGCATCTATTATAGATTCATATGATTTTGTAATGTGTACACCTGACTTGATTAAAAGGTAACAGTCAGATTATCTCACACATTTCATACTGTGTTGTAGGGCAGCAAATATTGCTCAGCACCTAAAGATGTTGACCTACATCTCACTGACTTTCATCAGGAGAGAAACTATCTTCTGGAATCATGTGTAAACAAGGTCTGGTCCCATTTATGGACAGAAGGTCAGTGCTTATTGCTTTTAGATTGTAACAAACAATGTTCCCCCCACAGGCTCTATCTGTTGTCCAACATAACTATATCAGAATGATATTGAGCTCTGTAAGACATTTCCTCAGTTCTGGCAAAGCGCAAATACAGAGGTCTGGATCTATAAAACCATGTCTGCAGAGACTCTAATATCCACATTCTGTGTATCAAACATACTGTATGTAATATATTTCAGTGGATCTGGCACAAGCAAACACTGAAACAGTCAAAGAAAAACATCAACACAGAGAAAACACAGCCAGTGGCTAAAAGTATCAGCCCTATCGATCTAACAAGCAGTAATTCAATTTAGGCTCCGGTCCAAAAATAATAATACAGTCACTCAGTGCAGACTAACAACTAAGCAGCAAACTCAACCAGTTCCAAAAAACAGCTCCCGATTCAGCGGCGCTCAATAAGACACATCTGCAACGCTCCTCAGCCCACTTTCATCTCAGCAAGCTAATGCCGATGTTCACTTTACTTTTGTCTTTGAAATATTCCCTTTCATTTCAGCAGCCCTGCTTTCCTCTCAGAGCTTCAGCCCTTTGTCTCTTGAATTTTCTGGTAATGCAGTTTCAGTTTGGCACTTTGATGAAAGTTGACACATTATAAAGCCGCATTATAGCACAGCAAATCCAAAATGTTTTGGTATGATGTCACGGAGCAATACTCTAAAAAGTAGGGATGCACTGATTGTGAAATTCTGGGCCAATACTGAAACAAGTGTTTAACATAACAATTTGGCCAACAGCAAATACAGATGTTTTACAGTTGTTGTTTATTTGGGTGTGAATGCGAAAGCAAAAACTTCACCTTGTTCTTACACGTTTAAGCCAGCATTGCAGTGTAGCGTCAGCTTTTCAAAAAACCCTAAAATATTTTACATCATTTATACATTAAAGCCAGCCTGCAGCATTCACACTAGTGCTGCACGATTTGATAAAAATGTGCGATTGCGATTTGAGTGGACAATATTGCGATTTGCGATTACAATATTATACATAAATGGTATCATGAGTCTTCTTGCTTGATTCAGTGTTTCCCCTAGATTATACTAGGTGGGCACTGACCTGACCTGACATAGTTATTGTTATGGACAGTGTGTAAAATCAACAGACTGCTGTTACGCACAGTCTAACACGCTGCTCCCACAGCAGCGCAGCACGGCACAGTACACACAGCGGAGCGGAGCCTGTGTTGCGTTCAGGCGTTGTCACGTAAATGACAAATTCCAGCACGTGAATAGGCCATAACACAACACAGCAGCATGTCAAGTGGGCTGAACCCGAGCAAAATTTTACTCAATTTTTAATTTGTTATTATATAGTTTGTTATGGAGTCCATGATTTCCCCGTGACACTTACAAATGTTTGCGTAATTGTGCTTGGATGTTGTTGTATGAGGCTCTGGTGGCTTTCAGTTGTCTCTTTGTCTTTAACGTTACTCAGCTCGGCTTTCTCTCGCATGCATCCTTCCTACTTTTCTCTGTGCTGTCTCAACTGCTGATATACATTGGTCATGTTGCTGCGGGACGTGGCGACTTTAACGTTTAAACTTTTACACAGCACGTCTTTCTGGTCAACGTTGCCATACCTGAATTCAAAGTATCGCCATATATTAGACGTTGCGTTTTTTTTCGCCACCAACTCAGCCTGCTCATGGTCGTGCTCATGCTCTTCTTCAGCGTCTATGTTGGTCACTGCTGCACGCCGGGTGGTCACCTGACCATACGTGCTGCACACACCAGGATAGCTTGGAGAGGTAGTCACGTTCACAGGCACACACGTTAACATTTATTTACATTACATCGCAGCCTTTTATGCGGTTATGTAATCGCACAGCCTGACATCGCGATTACAGCTGCAATTAGATTAATCGTGCAGCACTGATTCACACCCGTCATTTTTTCTTGCATTCTCTAGTTTGGATTGCTGTGTGTCTCAGGGAAGCACAGACATCTTCATTATAAAAAAAATAACTGAACCGTTTTAAGTCATTCAGCCCTCATAACGCTTTTCTCTCTAATATCTATTTTTCATTGCTGTGAAAACATCAATAAATTCTCCTTCAAACAACTTCACTCATGAAATTTCTTGCCAAAAACTACATTTTGCAGGATTGCATTTAACACCTCATGAGACCGTTACAATCTACCTTTTCCCACTACTCATTTTTACTGAATAGAGCTTGAAAGCATCACAATGTAACTCAACGCAACCTCTGTTTGCTGTTAGTACCAACCACCAGCTGCTAACAGCTAACGTTAATTAATTCTCCTTCTGCCAATTTTAACACAGATTTTTTTGTTCAAAATGTAGCATTAAACAATTGGGTGCATCCCTGACATGTCGAGAGAGAATGTCTCCTGCACCTTTTCATCCCAATCGCTTCCCCGAGAAGACCTTTGTTCGCCTTAAACACATTTTAGCTTGCGCAGAATCGATGTGACACAACATAAAAACATCAGCCACTGCTGTCAGTGACTGTTATCTTATTTGCTGATAAGCAGATGTCAGTCAACAAAGCGAATATTGTCTGATACCGATGTATGTATATCCCTATTAAAAAGGTACACCTGCATGATGTAATCAAAAGAGAGGTCAATGGTCAAAAACAACATCATGTACTGAGCTGCATGTACTGGGTGACAACACTGCATAGCTTGATTATGTGGAACACACAAAGTGAGTCATGTTCCGGAAACGAATACAGAGAGACATGACACAGACGGTGAGTTGACACTGATCTATGTTGATAAATTAATAAAACACCCTCTCAAATATTTCTCTTCCTTTTTACTGAAGCGATGTAGCTGAATATCAGAGTGGAACAAATCCTGGACCCCTTCCATTGATGGCATAATGATCCATCAATACAGAGACTGGCTCATTTTCTGGTTTGTGCCAACAAATGAATAACAATGAAATAAAGTTCAATAGTAAAAGCTTAAACAAACAATTGTGGATTAACAAAATCTGTTCTCTATCCAGAGTCTCTAGAGCATGAAACAAATCATCTCTTTGTCTTCTAGAAGATAAAACAAATGGAGTGAGTATATTTTTGTTGTATGAAACATCTATTATAGAGCAGCAGCAGCAGCAGCAGCAGTCAGGACTGTAAAAGCTGAGAACTGTGACTACATATGACTTCTGACTGGTCTCCTGACTGCAGAGTCCCTTGTCTACATGAAATGCTAAATATAGCCAGTCTTCTCTCTCCACTAAACAGCTTCTGAGCTAATGTGGGCTGCTAGGCGGTGGTGGGTCGGGGTGTGAAAGGATGACATGCGTCCAGTGGAGATGCTCTCATCAGCGGATCTCAGCTGCACAGAGTTCCAGGCTCAGCCCCTGACTCATACCAGTCCACATGACTTCACACGCTGATGCTCGCTGATAACGTGCCGGGATTAGGGCCACCGTGTGTCAATATGTGACCGAGCATATGTGTGTGTGTGCGTGTTGCTCTGAGGCCTACGATCCGTGGAAAAGCCACAGATATGCACACCCCAAATAGCCGCTGATTCCTGCTGGTAGAGCCCACCAGCAACTATGTGACCAGATTCCAAGAATGAAGAAGGATGAAGCCAAAAAAGTTCAACTGTCATGTGTAAAATAACCTGGATCCTCTGCTCTGCTTCTGCATCATTGGGCCCATAGAGTAGAAGCACCAGTGGCTTTCACTGGCCAACGCCTCTTCTTCCGGTTTATCTTGAATGGGGATAAAATGAATTAATCATGCGGCTGTTTGTTGCTGATGTTGTTACACTGAATTGATCAAATTCCGATAGTGAAGCAAGTTATTTCATGGGGGTTGTGACCCTTAAAAAATGTATACACTAATTTCACAGTGTAAGTCTTCGGGAAAAGTCTTTTTGGGCCCTAGGGTATCATGTGACAGACCCAGAAGCTGTAATTCCACATTTGGGCCACTACGAAAATTAGCTTCAAAGCCCAGAGCTGTTCCTTTAGGGGACTGCTGGATTCCAGTGCTACGCTTTTTCCACCAACATGGAAAGGGTTCTGTTCTCCATACTTAATTTTGAACCATTCAGAGTATTTTGACCAAAACTAAATTGGTTTAGAGCCCAAAAAGTTGGTTCCCAGCTGGAACCAAAAAATAGCAAGTTGTCCTTGACCTGGGCATGATCAATCTTAAAACACTGTTGTGCTACGGTTTCCGGCTTGAATGACATGTTTCCTCAAAATGGTGCGAAACGTTGTTCAGCGGGTTTTGAGGTAAATATTCTCTCGTTTGGTGGGTGTGTCAGAGGTGTTACCCATTCACTTGTCAGTGTGCCTGCATAACACAACGTATACAACAGCGTGTTCAAGGCACCACTGTTTCCATTTAAATGTTTTACTATAGTTTGTCAGGATTGAACACGCCCCTGAGGTACAACTGTGACAACATCAGAGGACAATGCATATTCTGCAGGTTGGAAAGAGATGATGGAGAAGTCACCTAAGACATCTTCCTCTTACCATAATACAGTGGTTGACCCATGCTCATTTTTTAAAACAAATATCTATAATAACAGAGCAAAGATTTGCAGGTAAATCAATGCGATCCACCATCTTGCTATTGCTGTTCATTTCCGCTGTACACTATGCTTTATTTCCACTGAAAGTGCATCCTTGATTACAATGACTTGTCTCAAAACTGGTAGAAATGCGGGCTGGTGCAATAGATAGCATCAAGGTTCCAAAAATCCTAAGTGTGCTGGCTCAAGAACCAAAGCTAGTTTGGCTGTATGAGTGGCTGTGGCACTAGTTTCACTGGGGTTGTACCTTGTATAATTCCATGTGACAAATAAATGATTGATTAATTGAAGATTATCACATGCTCTCTCATACATTTTATGCATTTCATATAATGTTGTAGGGCAGCAAACATTGCTCAGCATCCTAAAAATGTTGACCTACATCTCGCTGACTTTTACTGGGAAAGAAACCTTCTTCTGGAACTACGTGAAAATAAGGTCAAGTGCCATTTATGGACAGAAGGTCAGTGACTTTCTGATGTAAGGATATCATAATGACACTGTTCTGCAAAACATTTCGTCAGTGCTGGCACAGAGCAAATAGATTAAGAATACAGGTCTGAATATAAAAATCAAGTCATACAGAGACAGTAATATCTACATTTTGTGTATCAAACATACTGTGTAATATATTTCAGAATATTTAGCGCAAGCAAATACTGAAAAAGTCAAAGAAAAACATCGACATTGAGAAAAAACAGCCAGTGGGTAAAAGTATCGGTCCTATTGATCTAACAAGCAGTATTTCAATTCAGGCACTGGTCCAAAAATAACAATACAGTCACTCAGTGCAGACTAACAACTAAGCAGTAAACTCAACCAGTTCCAAAAAACAGCGCCAAATTCAGCAGCACTCATTTGACACATCTGCACTTTCATCTCAGTCCGATCTAGCATCTTGCTTCTACTGTTTACTCCTGCTGTGCATTGTGCAACGCCCTCCGTTGATGACAATGATTCTATTAAACATTGGTGGAAACGTTGGCTGGTTCACAATACAGCACCAAGGTTCCAAGAATCCTGAATGATCTGGTTCAGGCACAAGAGCTAATCTGGTTGTATGAGAGGCTGCGGTGCTGGTTCCCAATCTGGGAGTCTGTACACGCCTGTGGGCACAACATAAATCTAAGGGGTCACGAGATGTCTACAAGGGACCGAAAAATTAAATCTTGCTTTAAAAAAAATAGGCTTTTCTTTTACTTTTTTGCTTTGATCTTATTTGCAAGTACATATTCTTTTGTACATGAGACCAGAATAAAAGGCCAGACTACTGAAAAATTTGACTTGTCAAATTTTGCTCGAGATGGCAGAACGATGAAAAGCTTTAAATAACCGACGAGAGTGACTAAAAACGAACAGATAAATGAAAGGTCACTGCTCAGCGCTAACACAAGATAAATGCAAAATGTTGTAGGCCAGGAATAGACATTTGAAACGCTTTAAAGCACTAATTTTGTGTAAAACAGCCCCCTGTAGCGACTCTAAACCTCTCTTAGTGAAATTGAAGTGTAAAAGGAGTAAAAGCTTTCTCTGTATTTCCCTGGTTGCTTTGGCTCTATTCTTCTCTTACTACCGCTGCCTTACTCATTGTATCCTGGGAAGAGGAAGCAGATAATACTGACAGAGCCTGTTAAAATCAGATGTGCAACCCATACAAAGTGAGACTGGGCGTGTTCTCTGTCTCAGATATCACACAGTTTAACCAGGCTTATTTTCCCCTATCTCTTTGTCTTCATTTGTCTTTCTGTTTCCGCTCATTGTTTCATTCTTTCCCATCTCAACAGTCATCTTAGTATAAAGTATGATTTGATTTCTGCTCTGATGTCTCTCGATAACATCTGACTGCATGTACATGTCTTCCATGAACAGCGTCTCAAATGAATGTGTCCATCAAATATTTCAACATGGATGCTATAAATATACTGTAGCACATCCGCACACACTTCACACAGATGTACTGACAAAGACAATGATTGGCATGAGCAAGATGAGATGTAGCAGGCATCATGTGAGTCTATTTTTTCAAGGCCAGTCCAGCAGATAGCTGATAGCAATGTAATATTTTTTATGTCAATATCAAACCACAAAAGACATCACATTTACTGAAAACACTCATTTTTTGTGCGAAATGTTAGATTATATGACTGATAAATGCCATTTATCTAAAAACAATGCATGAGGCTTTAATTACAGAGTTTGGAGGATGGTAAATTCAGTTTGGTCTTTCCAAAACCAAAAATACAAAAAGATAAGTGTAAGAAATGGATTAAACAACACATATTTCCACTCTAACATTAGCTGCAATCCTCAGCATGTCTGGATGACTACTGTCGCTTACTACCGACAGTAGTAACCATTGCTTCCAAGCACAAGGAGAACATTATAGACAGCTATCAAGTTTGTTGGTTACAGGTTACATTAAACATACTTAAACGGACAGCTGACCCCTAAATCATGTACATGTTTATCAATCTAGATTGTTTTGGTGTGAGTTGTCAAGCGTTGGAGATATCAGCCATAGAGATGTCTGCCTTCTTTCCAATATAATGGAACTATATGGTACTCGGCTTGTGGTGCTCAAAGTGCCAAAGGACTCCAGTATGGTGACCGACTAGGGAGTACTTGCGGAGAGTAGCTCTGAGTATATAAATCAATATATGTCCATAATATGCCACCACTCGTGAGAGTATACAGCTGTCTAGTATAGCTGTAGTCCCAGGTATGTCGAGAAAAAACAAAGCATCCATTTAAAAAAGGAAAACTACAGTCGGAGCTAACGGGCTAGCTAACAGCATGCATACACCAGTTCTTGAGACAGAGAGGGTCTTGTCTATGTCTGCACTTCAAACCAAGTTGGAGAAGACCCACGTTGCCATCTCCTCCAAAATGCAAGCTTCCCTTGCACCCAAAATCCCTGGATGCGTTTTGCAAAAAACTTGATGGCTCAAAGCCTCATCAATGTCTCTTTCCAGAAATCATGACCCGGTTACTCAAGATAATCCACAGACCTTGTTGTGAACAGTTTTATATAGGAACTATTTTCTTTCTACCAATCTATGCCTGCCAATCATATCACTGTGCAGACAGAAGTGTTCATCTACTGCTAGCTCACTTATCACCACTGAGCTAGCTAATGTTACAGCTCAGCTGAGGAGGACGCCATTAATGGTCACATCTTGTGCTGTCACAACCACAAGCTTCTTGTCCATGAGTAGATGCACGCTTCCTTCTGCACAGTAATATGGTTGGTGAGTGTAGTTTGGTTGACAGAATAAAGGTCCGACATGAAACTGCTCACAACAAGGTCTGTGGATTATCTTGAGTAACCAGGTCATGATTTCTGGAAAGAGACATTGCTGTCGACTTTTGCAATGTATTTTTTTTTCAAGCACCACAAGCCGGGTGCCATCTAGTTCCATTATATTGGATAAAAGTCAGACATCTCTACTGCCAATATCTCCAGCACTCGACAACACCAAGCAATGTATCCTCACACAACAATGCGTGTGATATTTCACAAGCCAGCACCCCACAAATGGCATCATCACTTTATGTACTTAACATAAAATCACATAGGTTCGGTTAATGAAAAGAAACATGGTGAGGAAGTACCTTAAAATAAAAAACTAAACTACAAGTTCACCTGGTTTAACACAGGACACGAACACTAGTCTCCTTGGGGAAAGTTCTGTGTTTGTTTGACCATTCCACAACCCCATCCTGCCACCTTCACTATCACTCTTTATACTTCCTTTTTTACTTTACTATGAATTGTTCCGGTAATTGCACGTTCCTGATTACGCTGGTTCATAGGTATCTGTAGGAAAAGTGCATGAGAATAGCCGACACCTAAACAATGTAGATTAATAAACAGCGCTACAGGTAAGAGGAAACAATGTGTATTTTTGATTTTGGGGTGAACTGTCCTTAAGTCTCCAGAAATATTAAGTGTTTTCTATGAATTCATGGAGCTACATTAGCATTAGCTTAATTAGCTAGCTTGCCACAGCTGACAAAATCAACTAGAGACTTTTGTCGTTGCAGTCAGCAGAAAAAATTATTCAGAAACTGTGCTGCTCATGAAGATCTCCAGCAATACCCCGAGCTACTGTGTGTAAACCATGACAGCTCTTAGATCCATTTCCTACTACTAGCACACAAACGCTCTCTCTCACACACACATACACTCACACTCACACACAGTAACACACACACACTAACTCACTTCAGGGGGATTGACTGGAGCTAGCTGAGAAAGTAGCAGCCATCATTACCTTGTCTGCTTGTAAACCACGAGGGCCAGAGCAATCATCACCCTTTAAACACAACGTTTCCTATTACTCAGTGCACACACACTCACACAAATACACACACACACACACACACACTCACTCATGGTCCATTTCTGCAGATGGATAAATTACAGGGAGGGAGATGCACAGTGGCATAGCCGTCTGAGGCAGAGGAAATGAAGAGGCTTAGCTGGAAGGATAATAGAACGACAGGGGAAAACAAAGCCAAATAATTCATAATGCATTGTAGCATGCTGCATAACTGCACAATCAGGAGAACTGCCTTATTTCCCGGAGCATTACAAAAGAGACGAGACAGGTGCTTACAGGACTGAAAGAGGTGCAGGACCTAGTTTCTGCTGTTGGCTTTTTAGGGTGAAGGAGGTCAGGCTATTTTTAACCACATACTGTAAACGGAAGCAGCGGACCACTGTATTGTACGTTGCTACACGAGGAATGTTCATGCACAAGACAACTGCCTAATCTGCCCACATGAATTCAGGGATAATCACTTCAGGATTACATGATCCCTTTGTTAACCAATTAGAGATCCGGGTTTAACTGTTGCCATCAGAGGGGTCCACCATTTTGTTTGCTCTGTTGCAGTAAAACTCACAACAAACAAAGATGTGCAGCCCATTTATATTTCAGCAGCATGCGGCTTCCTCCTCCTCCTCCTCCTCCTCCTCCTCCTCCTCTTCCTGCATCTCACGGCTGACTTAGGGAGTTGTCTTTTTTTTTTTCGTTAAACACACTGGGGGTTTAAAAGAAACCCGTGCCTGGCTTAATTAGAGCTACACTGGCAACGCTGCACAACCAGAACCCTGCAAGGCTGCTGGAGCTCCTCCGAAAAAAACAGCCCGGCAAGCAGGCAGGCGCACAACAAACCCCCACGGAGTACATACAGCTAACAAGCCTATATGCTGCACATTTAGCCTCTCCTTACACTAATAGACAGCTACATTTAACCCAGCTATGAATTAGCAAATCAGTCCAAACACATGAGAACGTAGCTGCTGCTTCCTCACAGACACCAGTTCATCTGTGTCTTGTTTTTTAAATGCAAACAATGACTTTTGTGAATCGTGAATAGCTGCCCAGTGATTGCATAACAACAACGAGTTCAAGATTTCATGTTGGTCTTATCACACTACGAGTGCTCCGCAAATAGAAAAGTGTATCAATCAATCTAATGGGTGCACTAGAATACTGCAGCTGCTGCTCTGACAAGTTACACAGCGTTAACATGCGATACACGTCAGAGAGGATCTCTTTTTTTATATCAGCTAAGTCTCTGCATCCCTCTTTTGTTGTAATTTCCTGCAGTTTCATGCCCAGGCATCAAAGAGAGCACAGCTGTGTCATTGGATGAATGCTTTAATCTATTCAGCCAGCGCATCTGTGTGCTCTGTGTTACGCTACGTCATTAGCCGCCCGCCATAATATGTGTACTTGTGTGTGTATGTGTGTGCATGTGTGTGGCTGGTTGGGGTTGTGTGAGTGTTCATGGGAGTGCATGCGTTTAGTCATGCACACATACAATATGTATGAGTCTGGCTGCATATGTGCTCTCACGTCTGCAACATACACACTGATAAACACACGCAGATGATGACATGAGAGGATAATGAGGGAGTTTTTTATGCCCGAAGTTGCGTTGGGTTCCCGGCTGACGGCCATATTAAGACATCACATCACAGACGCTAATCTATGTGATGGTCAAGTTTCCAAGCAGTGCTAAATTTAGGTCGGATTGCTGCTTTTGACTGACAAGGGATGAGAAATAACATTCTATATAGTCACAGTAAAGAGGAGCGGAGGAGGAAAGATGGTGAAAGAAGAAGTCGAGATCCCCGCAAGCCACAGCTATTTCATCCCAGAATGCTAATACTGTTTCGACACTGTTGTCCTGTAAAACATGTCTGTGTTTACAACGCCACGTCGGCTGACGCATGAGCACATCCACTGTGTTGACCGAAAGCATGGCAGGAATCTTGATTGCAAAATTGACTCTGGGAAGTGAATGGAGTCAATTTTTATAGAGCCACAAACCAAATGTTAGGACAGATTAGATTGTCTTGGCTCATATAAATCATTGTCAAGTGACTGCGTCCAATCATAAAGTCATCTATTCTGTATAATTAGCTTAGAAACAGGATGCTATTTGTCTTCTGCAACGCTGATTGAATGGATTTCACTCATTTGGTCGGAACAAATGAGGATCCAAGCACTTGCTGGTCAATAGGAGAACACAGTTGTCCACTTTGAGCTCAGTCGCTTTGACTTATTATGGCGCGATGGTTATTTAAATCAGTCTTTAACATTAGTGAAAGGGATTTAGTCCTATTGATTTGCTAAATCCCTCCCCTGAACAGCAATTATCCAATCGTAGCTCAACACCCACAACCAGGCACAGCAGGCTTTTCAAACTCTTATTTTCCCACATGTTGACGTTGAGTGCATGAAGCTGTAGTAAGAGAGATGAACTGCATTTTAAAGAGTTTAGAGGGTGGTGTTTTTCTGAACCTTTCAAAAACCAAAGACATATAATGGGGTAAATATGATTGGGTGCTTTGAGGTTGTTGTAGTTTGCATGTTACACAAGTGATCAGCAACAGGAGGTCACATTTTACAAAACAATTCACTAGAAGGAATTCCTGACACAACGTGATCTTATCCCTACTTGCCATATTTTGACACTTGGGCAGTAAACCCTAGCGTCATTGTATTGATGTGTTGTATCTTGATGCAGGAGGGGATGACAGTTAGATGCTGGCAACAAAACTACTTGGCTAGGGTTTGGAAAAGATCGTGGTTAATGTTAGTCACATGAGTTCACAACTTACAACTAACTCACAACTAACTAACAACTTATTAACAACTGACAACACAACTCAATGCTGACTTTTAGGGGCGGTCACGTGATGGCTGTGAGGTGAATGCAGCATTTAAGTTTGAGCTCAGCGCCACTCGGCTCTAATTATTTGCGTATCCTGACAACAACTGTATATTGGGAGCCACTTTTGGTATGAACAGTTCATGCTATGTCCCTAGAAAACATCTGGCCACAGTCTTTTGATAAAATGGGAGGAAACTTAAGGAAAACTGACAGAAAAGACACCCCGTCGGAGCCCAGCGAATGCACACAAGATGGTGACCAGACTGAATCTCCGATGAACAGGACCCAGCTCTCGCTAAAGCCCTTAATGTGATGACTGCTAATATTATAAAGTTACTGATGAAAAACTCTGATGAAACTATCCACAAGCATTCCACGGAGCTCCAGACCGTTAGCAAGCGGCTAGATGAAGTTGGGGCTAGAATCCAACTGTTGAAAACTCCGCCACAACACAGGAACAAAGGACTATTGAACTGGAAAAGCAGGTCTGTGCTTTATCAGAGAGTCTGGATATGGCAGAAAACTACAGTGGGCACTTGAATATTCGGGTTGTTGGCCTGGCAGAAGGCACTGAGACATGGAAGCCGTGCCCTGCGACTTAAAGATAACTACTGGAAAGAACACACTGCTCGCTAGCACCGAAACCAGACTCCTATGGAGGCTCAAAGAAGAGGTTCACCACCCCTAAGCAGGCTTGCAACTACCTGGACTCCCTGCCTGGATCATAACCTCCTGGTGCACGGATCTTAGTCTCGACTCTTAGTTTCACACTAGACACAAACGCCTGTCTCCTGGTCAGAGTCCTGTACTTGCTAAACCAATCCACCTCCCCTCCTGCACACCCTAGGTGGACTTTCTCGTTCTTTATACTATGTTCACTATTCTGAACATCTAATAATGACACGCCTACAGCGAGTGCTAATTTTGCGTCTGATCATGGGCTTGAACTGTCGGTGAGTAGAAAATCAGGGCTAAAATCAGGTAGTTTAAAGTGGCTATTAGTCAATGTTGATACCCTCAACAGTAACTACTTGAAGCAGGTCTTAGCTCACAGTGCTCACGTGAAACAACTTTATGTTCTAGTGAGAAGGTCTCAAGGTCAGACTGAGGGATGCAGTCAGTTCAAACACACAACGGAAAGGTTTGGGCCACTGTTGCACGCCGTCTCATAATTACCTCTCAGATGGTGGAAACACTGTGGATGGTGGATAGGATGCTATGATGTAAGCCTCAGTGCGATAGCAGCCTGCATCTTCAACCTCTCAGTTTCCTTTGAAGTCTCCCCATGGGGGTGTGGGAGCTGGGGGTTGGTAATGAATCAAGCTGAGCCATAATGAATGTCCTTATTCAAGTCTGCTTTGATGAAATTCCACCTGACTGATCTCAAATCACAGAACAAAACAGCGAGAGCTTGCTGACAACTGTTATGAAAGCTATACTGGCTGGCAATATGATGGAGAGCGTCGAGCGACTTCAAGGATCCCTTCAGGATACTCTGTTTCCTCCCTTCCTTCCTACTTCCTCTGTGATCATTGAGTAGGATGAAATCTGATGAGACTGTCTACATTTGCAGTAATGTTTACGTCCAAATCTTTATTCGGTTGTCATGCCTCTACAATACAGCTCTTTGCATCTATAAGAGGAGAATACACCCAGAGGAGAATTTAAACAAATGAGACATGATTTATGGTTGTAATCCTGAACTGGGACCTGGTGTTACAAATATGCACACGTGCAGCAATAAAGATTTTTATGAGCTCTACAGAGTGATTTACCCAGTGCGAGCCTGGTCCATTCAACAGAGCACTGTGTAAATACATCAAACACATTAAGACATCATAAAATACACCGAAGTGATCTTCACTGTAGAACAATAACCCTGTTAACAAAGTTGACATAATGAATACATTACAAGCTGCAATCTCACTTATCTCACAATTCACTGCAGAATCACTGTCATCGTGCTGCATTAGGCCATAGAAATGAGCAAAGTGGCTTTTTCACACTTCATATGAGATGAGGCACTGTCGACATGCTTTGTGGAAGTCTGGGGCCCATCTGGAGGCCTGCGGTATTCACGATAGGTAGAAAAGACTGCCGGGAGTAACAAAAGAAGTAAGTAATTATATGGAGGGATCTCTTAGACAAAGCGTGCAATAGACTGCCAACGGCATTTAGCTGTGCAAAGCAGAAACTGCTGCTGCTGCTTCAGGTTATGAGTTGTGTTTATGATGGTTTGTTTTGCAACTTTTGGTGTTTAACTGGACGTGGAACACTGCAGTAAAATGGCATTTTATCCAACAGTGAAAAGGTCTGTGTGAGGATGACACGTATACCCTTCTTCCACCAAAATTAGTGTGTATATGCAGATTTTTTAAACGTGGGAAATCTCTGACAAATAGGTCAGGGATTCCTTTCAGTAGACAAGTATGTGTCTCTGTTTTTTTTGTTTGTTTATTCATTTTTTTTTTGTGTGGCTAGGGATTGGAATCAAGACCAGTCCCAGTTGAGAACCAGTTCCAAATCATCACAATCATCTGTTTTTTGGCCTTATCAATTTCTTTTATCGATGCTGGCATGTTTTTTTGACAGTTGTGCATTGCAAAACAAAGAGGTCAAACTCATCAGCCATGCTGCTAAAAACTTGCAACAAGAATAAGTCCTGGCAGAGGAAGAAACAGTTCAAAGCATGGCTTCATTTCGCAAAGAAACATGACAAAAGTGCTTCTTGTAATGTCCGTAAAATGATCATTTGAAGTAAGTAAGTACGCACCAGAAAACAGGATTAGTAAACAGTAGAAGCAGCATGGAGGCCAGTGAGGCCAGGCTTCCGTGGCAGCTAATTTGTAACAATGTTCAAGCACTGCTTGGATGGAAATGGACGGAATTTGTGGCTGAGATCACAAAAAGTAGCAGAAGTTACAGACGGTTGTGCCGGACAAGGGTCAAAAATTAGCGTGTCCACCCGGATGTCATGTTTCCATCACTGCTGATTAGAGCTAGGGCCGATAAATACCTTTGACTACTGCAGAGTCATCAATCAATCAATTTTATTTATAAAGCCCAATATCACAGATCACAATTCGCCTCACAGGGCTTTACAGCATCTCAAGGTAATTTAATCGAACGCAACTGGACTTGGTTTTGTCTTAGAAGACGTTTCACCTCTTATCCAAGAGGCTTCTTCAGTTCATGCTTGTTTGACTAGGCTGGAACTAGTCTGACAAACCGGTGTGGAAGCACCAAGGTATTTAACCTCTGGGAAGGTCTTCACAAGGCCAATGATGTCACTGGTTCGTTAGTGCTCCAATGGTGTGTCAACGACAGTCGTTGAAACTCCTGCTGCAACGCTGCAATTGGAGTTGTTAGAGTCACATGAGGCCATTTGTGAACGGCCATTGTTTTTAGAGGTTAAGTTGTTAAACCTCTTGGGCAAGGATGAAAGGACAGCATTATAGGTGGGGGATATATCACAGACCTCCTCCTCTATTGAGAGATGGCTTTTCCAATTTCACATGGATGGCTTCTTTTACACCTCTTTCAAACCATCTGTCTTCACAGCATACGACATCCCTCTGTCCTTAAGACCCTTGCAGCGGATAAGGAAAAACTCCCCCAAAAAAACCCTTTAACGGGGGAAAAAAGATGAGCTGATTGAGTCAAAATCAGCTGGGGTTAGGTACCCAACTGTGTACTTTTAAGGGTACTGACTGAATTACGTTATACCATTGAGCATCGATTCTCGTTGAATCCACTGATGCCAAATTTTGGTACCTGCGAGCACATCTGGGTGAGAAAGCCGGGTTTAAACAAGAGGCAGAAATGCCACAAAGCCAACCACAAACCTCCGAAACCGGCAAAAGAGCTCTGTGGTGGCAACGTGTTCAACTTCAAACTGCAGGGGTAGCATCTTGAAGCCAGGAAGCCGGCTATGGAGCTCTGCAGCCGCTCCGTCAGCTTCCCAGCAAGCCAAAACTATTGCTACAGTACCAATCCGACACGAACGTTCTGCCGTCTGGTCTATTTTGTTTTTTTTATATAATTTTAGTGATAGTAAAATTATCACTGCAAGATAAGCAGACACACACACACACAAGCAGACAGACCGACAGACAGAGACAAAAGATTAGCTCTATGTGTGAATAGAAAAGAGCAGAGGGGCAAAATTGCTTTTAGCCACTACGTCACCCTGGCAGCTTGTTATATAAATACATTTTTGTTACTTCGGAGAAAGTAAAGAACTGAAAAAAGGTACCGTTGGGTACCAGTACCTGATTTAGGTACCAATGCAGGTACTGGACAACCCCCAACCCTAGATATCAGCACCATTTTTATTCATTCCCATTTAATAACAGTTAATATGTTTTAGGAGTTAAAGTGTTCCCAGTCTGACTCTTTATTTCTTTATGGACTTTCCTGAAAGGGCAGAACTGGCCTCTGTAATATGGTGGGCATGAAACAAATAAGATGGACACTGATTTTATTTGCATCAATACAGGTGAAGAAAACTTTGCCCATTCACAGTCTTAAAGCACAGTTTCAAAAAGTGCTTTGGGGGAAGGGCGCAGACACAGCAATTGGCTTTCGCTGCCCATTCTAAACAGGTATCGCTTTAATAGTGATTAAACTGGAATTAGACTCCAACTGGTTACTACAGCAGTTTATAAGTACAGTACTTACACACACACACACACACACACACACAGAAACAGGATATGCTTGAAAACACACAAGTTTGCGACAGATTTGGACCTCTGTTGCACATCTAAAACCATGCAGAATCACCCTCCTTTTTGCCAACATACAGGGAAGCCAAGGCATGTTAACACTTCCCAAACACACACGTTCACCACCACCATGCTCACACAGAAATAGCGTAACTGCCTCAGCCCGGAGGGTTGGTGACAGAGCTGTAAGGGCCAGCGCTGCGTTGGGCAGCAACAGAGGCAGATGCAGCGCTGGGTAGCCTGAGGGCATCGCTGGGTATTCAAGCTTCACTGGGCCTCTTCATCAGTGCCCTCTGATGCCTTAGCCCCATGACCAACGGCACACACACTCACACACACTTCCAGCACAGAGCCAGTCAGGCCTTTCCAGCATTTTGGACAAGAGGGGAATTGGGAAAGAAGTAGAACAGCCTCATTGAGCACAGACACACACAAGCTAGACTGAGAAAACGGTGGAGGATGTAGGTTATGGTGGACGGTTTCTCCTCTACTAATTCTGATGCTATGGGGATATCTAGGTTAACTCTTTCTGAGTGTGTGTGTTTGTGTGTGTGTGTGTGTGTGTGTGTGTGTTTTCTGCCAGAGAAAGGACAAAGACGTGACGCAGCTCAAAGACAGCACATTTAAGATCCATGACAAACAGCATTTTAATTGGATTACTGAATGCCAGATAACACCAGATGTTGTGCAGATCGACTCTGAGTTTTAAAGCTCATTTGTAGTTTACCACCAGGTTACATTATTAACACACGATGCAACACCTGTACCATTTATTATTATATGTAACATGTAAACTGTGGTAGCGTACGGTGGAATATATCCAGTCTACAGCTTGGAAAGAGACGAACATAAAGCCTGGGCATAGGTGTAGTGCTGCCAGAGCGCACCGGAACAACACTCCCTCACTTCAAAATCCAATCATTACTAAAGTGTATGTCATGCAAGAGAGCCAATAAAAACAAATGAAATGCTTAAAGGTGTCAAATTGACATTTAAGGTGTGTTGATTGATTTACAATCTTGTACTGAGTAACATGCAAGAAAACAATCAACCTTAAAATCTGTCAGCTGCTGCAGGTAGCCTTTGAGCAGCACAGTCAATTAAACAATTGCTCTCAGTCCACACCTCGCTATCTGTATATGAAATATGCATCACTCCTCTGACGGTCTCTATATTTGCAAAGACACATTACAAAGCCTGTTACACTTGGCCAGCTTGTGCTGCATCCACAACGCCTGCAGGAAACAAAAGCCTGCTCTGCTACATTTTCATAGTCTAGCCTATTAAATAAACTTGGCCTCTGCCTGCACTGCAACTTTTACCCAGAATGGATGTTTCCAATGTGGCTTTGTATGCTCAGCACAAGTAAGTGAAAGAAATCATTCAGAACCAGTGTTGGGCAGTAATGTGTTACAGTAATATTACATTTCCCAGCAACAAGTCTCCAGCTTCCTCCCGCAGTCCAAAGACATGCAGGTTAGGTGACTCTAAATTGTCCGTAGGTGTGGATGTGAGTGTGAATGGTTGTCTGTCTCTATGTGTCAGCCCTGTGATAGTCTGGTGACCTGTCCAGGGTGAACCCTGCCTCTTGCCAAATGTCAGCTGGGATAGGCTCCAGCCCCACTGTGACCTTTAACAGGATAAGCGGTTACAGATAATGAATGAGGATGAATAAATAATAATATTACAGTTACCCTCCCAAAAATAACTTGTTACAACCTTACTTTTTGATTTGATTTGATTCATTTTCGTAATCATCGTGCATAAACATCACAAGGCAGCAAGCTAATGTGGCTTGGACGATAGAAACATTTCTATACAGTGGCTGGAAATATTACTTTGATTTTGTCAGTTGGAAATATAACGACAACAAGGTAGTGATATGAGGACTCTTTCCCTGGAAAAAAAGACCTCAAACCTCCTGAAACACCTACGACTGACAGCACAACAACATGAAGCTTGTAGAAATACACCCCACCAAAGGTGAGCCCTCTACGATGCGGAGAATTGCTGTAGCCCTACACTGGCTAAACAACCAAAACTGGATTTAAACGTGGACAGCTGCAGGCTACAAGTGACGAAGAACTTGTGGATCAACAAGTTCTCAACCCAGGTCGTCACATACCGCTGATTTGTCTGTGGACTATCACGTCTGCATGTTATGAGCTAGGTTTCCTCCTGCATCTGCTGTTGCCGTTTCAGGATGCTGCAACCAAGAGTGGGACGTCAATAAAAGCACGTGGTGAGGTTTATTTAAAAAAAAACAAGGTTTGCCTGTACATTCAGACAGGAAGCAAACACTGTGCTCCTGGGTAAAAGTCTGGGGTTAGTTAGACCTATTCACCACCCTTCCCTACCGCCATACGGTGATTTTCTAGCTCCTTACACTACGTTGCTACCGGGGTTTTAAACAAATGACATCCTGTATCTTACTGCCGCAACAGTTGCTGTCCGACCACATTATGAACTGACACCACCTGTCTGCGTGTTGTACTGCCAAGATAAGTGATGTCCGGTCGATCACAACACCACGAAAGGTTCCATTTAGCCAATGCCACCCTGCGTCGTTATCATACCACCACAAAAGGTTGCTTTTGATGCTAAATACACTGACAAAGCGGGGGTATTTGACAACTTTGGAATGGGAACAGGCTGGGTGGATGCAATGTCACCTATCTCCATGACTGACTTTCCGTCTTCAGACAGATTCCTGAGGAAAACCCCAGGTGAAAAATACCTTGAAAGCTATCTGACGTTAGCCTTTGCTACACTTAGAGGTGCACATGTGAGGTGGCAGGGAGTAATAAGTAAAGTAACATTACTTTTCATGAGTCTAACAAGCAGCCTAGTGTATGATCAGTTACATTCTTTAAGTAACGAGCACTACTACTACTCCGAAACTACTTCACCTATGTTGCTTAATGCCACGCTAATTAGTCTTCAACCAACAACATCCATGGTATCAGCTCACACTACAGCTAGATGTTTGGCTGATTGCCACGTAATATTTTCAATACAATGAAACTAATCATAAAGTCATTGCCACCATATGAACAGAGGTTACATAACCTTTTAAATGAGCCACAACGTAACCTTGCACGTGCACATCATAGGTGCACACTGATACACACAAAAAGCACTAAACCCCTGAGAATAAGCTCTCTCACACACACACACACACACACACACACACACACGCAATATCTTCCTATATCTCTCTAAATTGCTTCATGTTCATCTCCCCTCCTCTGTCACAATGTCTCTTTCATACGCTCAATCTCTCCCTGTCTTCCTCTTTTATCTCTCACACACACACAGACACAAACACATACATATACACACACCTCATTTTGTTACTGACATGCCAAGTCATGCAGAAAACACAAGGGAAGCTTTTTTTTTCTTCTTTTTTTTTAATCCCAGGACAAAAAACAGCAAAATGCAATAACCTGGGACAAAAGTGCTGACATCTGAAGATGAGTCTGGCGTTCAGACAGACTGCTCGGTTGCAGCTGAAATGAGCAGAAGCGACAGACTGAGAGAAAGCAGGACCCCCCCTACACACTGACAGACAGATAGACAGACAGGCTCTTTTTCTATAGACTTGTCTCTTTGTGCTACACTCTGGCCCTCTGATCCTCTTATTCCCCTCCTTCTCTTTCCTCATCTTTATTCTTCACTCCCCCGTTTAACCCCCTTTTTTTTTTATCCCAGTCACTTCCCCCATCTGTATTTTCCCTACCAGCACCACCTCTGGGCTGCAGCTTATCTCTCCATCCTCATCCCCCTCTCCCGTGGTCACCTGTCCTGCTCTTCCTCTTCTCTGCCCTCCTCTTATAATATCCTTTCTTCTCACGTCTGTATCTATCCCACCATCCTCCCCCTCTGTACTTCTCTCTCCATCTTTCCTCTATCCAAAACCTTGTTTGCATGCTTCCTCACTCTGCTCCTTGATTAGCGAGATCGACCGGCGTGAGTATGCCAGACACTCGGTTAAAATGGCCAGTGAGTCTTTCGAGAGGCTCCTATGTATAAATAGAGGGCTGAATCAGACGCTTCAATTACAGATAACTCATTCCCGCCCGTGCATTTCAAACACTGCTTAACCACAGAGAAAGCGACAGAGATGTTGGCCACATGAGGTCAGCCTTGAAGGTTGAGGAAGTCGCACCGATAAAGGAGACAGTGTGCATAGCAAAGAGGTGCTAGATTTTCTCCTTCTGGTCAAATTATTTAATGTACGGCTCCCTCTGACTCTTATGTAATGAATTTGTGCGAGCGAGGGAGGCTGACTCCTCATAGACAGCAAGAGCAGTCTAGTGCAGAGCCATAGGGACTAAAATAGTTAGTCATGTGTTCATTATCGCTATCCTCTCTTAAGTACTCACCCCGTATCCAGAAACATTAAACAGGAGAGGACCTTCGAGTGGGTCTTTGCGTGCGTGCGTGTGTGTATATGTGAAAGGTTGAGAATGAGGAACGGAGAGAGAGAAGCAGAATATGAAGGGAATGAGGTTGTGGGATTGTGATAACTTCAAAGGTTATTATTATTATTACTGCAGGCTGAAGCCATGCTCTGGCATCCCTCAAGCTTTGATCATTATGTAAAGCTGTTGTGCTCGGCGCTGGCACTGAATACATTACAGAGTGGATAACCAGGGAGTGTGCAAGCGAGCGAACACAGACCAACACATTGACTCAGCTTCTAAGTTTCTTCCCGATTATAAAATAACACGCATCGTCTCTAAAGGACAAACAAAGAGAGCCTGTTATCTAATTTCACCTTGATGTGAAATCTGGACAGGATGATGGTCTGAGAGGTCGTATGCAGCCATCAGGGAAATCTAAAGGGTTACTCCACCAACTTTACACATCAGTGCAAGTGATCAGTGTACTTAGTCACAAGAAGTACTTCACAGCCTGTGGAAACGGTTGTATAATATTGTCTATTTTGGTTCTGTAGGAGTTTTGTGTGAAGTCTGAGAAAATGATGATATCATCAAGGTTAACTCAGCTTTCGTTTGGAGACAAATTTCTTACATAAAGTCTGAAAAAGAACTCTGGAAACTGAGGGCATTGGGCGCAAGAAGAAGAATAGAGGTCAACATAGTTTGAGATTTCAGGGGGGATGACGGGGACACGTGCCCCTCAAGATTTAGAAAATGTGCATTTGTCCCCCCCAAAAGTGAAGACATTCACACAATGACTTGATGATAGTGATAGTTATCTGCAAATATTCGAAGCTTTGATGGAATGCGACACAACCCAGGGTGGGTGGATTTATGCTGCATTCGCACTACACACAACACAGCAACAGGCTACAAGTCATTTTCAATGGCAGCTGCTGACATAAAGCTACAAACTGACGCCTGACGCTTGTCAGTGTGGACGGGCGTGACACACTACAAATACAACTTGAGCTGGCCTCAACTTTTTCCAGCACTCCTATGGCACGGTGATGCATCAACCAATCATATAAGTTTGTTTCTAGCTGTGGTACTTTTATTTAGCTGAAATAGCTGATGCTATGCTACCTTAAATTGCACTGCGGTGTACACAGGGATACAATGGGGCGTTAAAATAGGGCTCAGACATTGATCAAAAACACAGATGTTCTTTTGACCTAATACAGACTTAAGATGATGTTCACTCAAGCTGCTTTGTGGCAAAATACTGGTCTCATTCATGTCTGGCACTTGCCACCTCCTTTTAGTGTGGTGGAAAATCAAAATAAAAATCGAAGCATGCAAATACTGATTTGGACATCAATTACCATGGCAACCACTGAAGCTTCGAAGCATTCTGGTCAGACCTAAAAGGCACAGATTGGTGCTTAAGAAACCATAAACCAGAATGCAGGAAATTAAGTGTTTGAAGCTCAAAATTTTCTGGCAGAAGACCCCCAAAACCCCCATATCATGTGTGTCCCCCATGTTAAAAAGAAACATATGCCCTTGGAGGTCAAAGTGTAGCAGTTTAGTGGAAGGTAATACCTGTTAAGGTCAGTTTCGCCACCAATTTGAAATAAAGGCTAATAAAATAATATGATATATTTATTGTATGTAAACTCCGACTGTCCCAAGTATTTGGGCATCAAAGAATCACTGTGAAATATCTGCGATTAATCAAAGCTTCGAAGAGGTTGGGGGCAATGAAAGAAGGATAAGTCTGCCTTTTTTTAAACATCAGTTTTCGGTTGATGCACTTAAAATAACGTGGCAATTAGCCACTTTGTTAGCAAGCAGGTTGCAGTAACATTAGCCATGAAATTAGTAAGAAACCTTTACAAGATAGCTGAGCTGTTACTTACAGTTTTCAGGTGATTTGCAAAGCTATACCAAGATATACCAGTTTTCTGTGGCACATCAGGCACTCGACTTTTTGAGGATCACCTTCGCAAATTTTGAAATTGCTATATATATCTTGCTAGCATATCTTAAAGCGTGTCATCTGTGGTCAAACTACAGTGTAAGTAGTGCTGGACTGTTGGTGATGTTAGATGAGAGCGAGTCACAGTCACAAAACTATTAATAAGTTAAAATGTACTTATTGAGAATAAATACTAAGAAATAATGTTGCATAATGTTGGATTACTATCTCTTAATTTATTGGCTATTTAGGATTTTTGGGGTAATGCATATACATCTACAAACAGAGCAATTGAATACAGATTTGGACGTTGATTACCATGGCAAGGATTTGGGTCATCCCTACTGTAAACTGATATTATTATAAGTTATGGCATGACAATAGAGGTATTAATTGATAAAATACCACAAATTTTCAGCAGTCCAATCCCTGATAATCAAAATGGCCACCTGCTGCCTCAATCAGTTCAACAGAGAGATGATTATCCAGTCTATAAGCGATTGGTCGTTTCCTCAAGCATAAGGTGACCTCCTCAAAAGTTGGGTCATTTTGAACCCAAATCTAAAGATACTCAGCTGCCATCACATTAAGGCAGAGAGGCATTTTATCATTATCAAAACAGTTGATTAAAATCCCCTAGAAAACACCCATTGTTTCAGCTCCAGCACTTTGCATTAGGTCGGTTGTAGACTGGAGGTCATAGTTAGCTCCCTTTAAATCTACAGTCATGCAAAATACTGCAAACTGCATCCACTGTAATTCCTAGGCACACGGGCCTAACGCTACAGTTACATGATCCACGTTCTAGGGCAAAATATAGGCCTCCTGACAGCTTTAGAGGTTTTGTGCTACACGTTATTATTACCCCTATTAATAGAGTGTTGCTGTTAGGGCGATTATGAGCTTAGGAGGGGAACCCCAGCTCAGAGGGCCTAGCCACCACTTTTAATTTTCGTCTACACATTCTAATCCGAAAGCCACATTGAACTTGAAAACAAGCCATCTGTTCCTGCCCTTACCTGGCCTACATTAGCCTGAGCAAACTCTGGCTGGCTGCGAGCAAGACGAGAGACATGGGCAGTGCAAATAAATGTCCTGCACTGTCATCATCACTGTCATACAGTGGATCGATAAATGAGGAGTAGTGTTACAATAAAAGAGATGCTGTCACGGTAGAAAATAAAGACATATGACAACATGGGAGCTAAAAGGTCCATTAAGGCTGTAAACTCATCATTGAGCACCACACACACACTGTGAGCCCCTGCTACATTATCAGACTGTACGTGCTTTACACTGATTTTCCCTCCGACCACCAACCATCGAGCTCAATTCTTCCTCATCTGAGACACAATGAAAGCGTTTAAGAGAAGCAGGCCTGCAGAATCTATTTGCAACATGCATAGGTGTGATGCCCACCCAGTTCAATACCAAGGACAGCGGTCGACGCACGGAGAGCCTGACAGCCATGACAACACATGCACTACAAAATGACAGATTTATTTCTGCACGGATGCATCGTAAGCAGCGACACAAACCTGCCCTGAATGACACTGCTGTTTCAGCGTGAGACACCAAACCCGCAGACACACACACACAGACAAAAACTAAACCCTTAGACAAGCATTTCGTCTTTCCACAGCGGCTTTCTGCCCCCTGCAAGAAGCAGCAGCAGCAGCAGCCACATTTTTACCCAAAACGCATCGTCAAAGCTCGTGTGTCGAATAAAACGCTCCGTGCCTACCTGGCTGTCCCGGGGTCGAAGAGCTCACATGTCCCGTCGCTTATTTTGGTCTGTTATGGTGGATATTATTATTATAGTGGGCACCGTTATGTGTCTGCCAGCGCCATGTTATTATCAGTGAGAGGAGGACTGTGCGGTCCTGTGCGCTACATCCGGGCTGTTGAGGAGAGCGAATGAGCGCAGAGAGGGCGGAGAGCGCGCTGGATATGTGGAGCACCTGTGCAGCAGGGCACACACAAGTTTCAGTCACGGCGACGGAGCCTACTGTACCTCAGCTAGACACACACCTGCAGTTAATATAGAGACGTTTTCCTGTGTTACTGACACCTGAGGAGGTTTTTATTCCCTGTCCATCACAGAAGGGGCTCAACAATTAGAAAATACAGTGTGACTGACAACATATACACAATATGTTACCTGAGTTGCACCTGAACACCTTTGTGGCTTAGACACACAAAGCTAGGTTAAAAGTATTGGACAGATTTAAAAAAAAAAAAAAAAAAAAAACATTTTTTACATACAAAAAACATGGTTCAAGCCTGGTTACACTTGCAGTATTTTCCACCACTCTCTTCACGCCATTTTGCAGCAAATGTTATGGTTTAATTCCAGTATATTAATCAATAGATTACATATTTTTTGAGGAACAATTTGTTCAAAAGGACATTATTTTTATAAAGCGATATAACAGATGTGCATTGTTATATCTGTTCATTTGAATTGTTTTGTGAAACATCTTAAAATATTTTCAATTAGTAGCTGCAGTGCTTTAGTTTAAAAGAAAGGTCAATAGTTTTATGTGAATTTTTTTTTTTGAGGCATATGATTTTACGGAAGCGTATTGCATTCACTTGACAAATTTAAAAAAAAAGCCCTGTTTTTCTGAGTCATTTTTTCTGTTTTTCGTGGTAATTTTTTTTTCAGTTTTTCGTTTTGTTTTTTCTGTTTTTCGTGGTAATTTTTTTCTGTTTCTCGTGGTAATTTTTTTTCCTGAACGAGGAGACGAGATACCTCAAAATATCGCGAGAAGCTCCCACCTGGCACCTGCAAGTGACCCCTGCATCCATGGTGACTCCTGCTCATGGATTTATTTTGCATCGTGCTCCTGCTCCTAGACAATTTCAACTACGGGATCAATAAGGGTAAGGCACGTAATTAGTTAGCTGACAAACGTGTATGGGCATGATTTCAGTTGTCAGCTAACGTTGTTACAACCTGTTACTAACCTAACCTGTTACATTGAGCGATAGGCCTACACTTGAAGGATGCAGTGGAAAACACAGCTAGATTATCATACCCTGTGTGTAACTAATTACATGCCTTACCCTTAATGATCCCGTAGTTGAAATTGTCTAGGAGCAGGAGCACGGATGCAAAATACATCCATGAGCAGGAGTCACCATGGATGCAGGGGTCACTTGCAGGTGCCAGGTGGGAGCTTCTCGCGAGATTTTGAAGTATCTCGTCTCCTCGTTCAGGAAAAAAATTACCACGAAAAACAGAAAAAAAAATACCATGAAAAACAGAAAATATTACACCAAAACCAGAAAAATAAATAAATTACTCAGAAAAACAGGGATTTTTTTATCCCAGTCGTACTGGGAGGGGATATTCAATACCCCATTTCCATGGAGACAGGTGTATGATGTAATTTATAAGGCTGTTGTAGATTCCAAGTCATACAATTTTCAATTAAAATTTCTATACAAAATATTTTCGATAAGAAAAATGTTTTTTGGTTGGGTTATGGAAGAGGATGTTAATCTGAAATTGAAGATGTGTTTTGCGTTTATTTTAGTTCAGTCCTCATGTGGCAACTTTTTGGACGACTATCAGAAGATGGCTTGCATCAAGTTCGATTTTCTTAACCATGTGCCCTCAAACAATAATGCTCGGTGAATTAAGAAATGGTAACAGTTGTTTTCAGTTTATTTAGTTGTTTTCAGTTCTTTGTTTTGTTGTTGATTTGTTTTTTTGTGTGTTATAGTGTAGTTGTGTAATTTGTATTGTTTTTAAAAAGTAATGGAGAGTTAAATAGTCAGTGAATTGTTAACTGCAACTATTGAATAAAATAGTTAAAACAATACCATCTGTAGCTGGGTAAATATTGTAGTAATTTACTGATGAAGTTCAAAATGGTAACATTAGACGAGCTCAGGGGTTAGCAACCTTAACTATCAAAAATGCCATTCATTTCTTTAACTTTAATTTAACCAGGAAGTCCCGTTGAGATTGAAAATCTCATTTACAAGAGAGACCTGGCTGAGGTGGCAGCCAATCAAACACATTTCAAATGCAATAAATACAAAATATAACACAAAAACCCACAATAAAACAACTATTCAAACACAGTGGCCTCTCAGGAAAAACAAGCACGTCTCTATCACCAAGTTTTAAAAATCTGCATGGAGCCCCAAAACAAAGATTCACTGTGAAATATCTGCACAATGTTTCAACCAGGGGTTGGGGGTGATGAGAGGAGGATGTGTCTGTCTTTATTTAAACATCAGTTTTCAGTTGATGCACCTAAAATACCGTGACAATTAGCCACTTCGCTAGTATGCAGGTTGCAGTAACATTAGCGATGAATGATAGCTGGAATAAAAAAAAAACCTTTGCAAGACAGCTGAGCTGTTACTCAGAGTTTTCAGGTGATTTGCCAAGCTACACCAAGATATACCAGTTTCCTTTGGCAATTTATTCATTTGTCTAACCTTTATTTAACCAGGAAATCCCACTGAGATTGAAAATCTTTACAGGAGACCTGGCCGAGGCAGCAGGAAAGCACATTTAAATGCGTTTTAAATGCAAGATATATTACAAAAAATCACAATAAAACAACAACTATTCAAACATAGTGACCGCTCAAGAAAAAGAAGCACATTGTCTCTATCGTCAGAATTAACTTAAAAAATCTGCCTGGAACCACAAAACTTATATGAGCCTTACACTGCGTATTAAGTCTAAATTAGCCTATAAACCAGGGTCAGCAACCTTAACTATAACAAGAGCCATTCTGACCAAAAATGATTTTACAAAAACCTGCCTAGAGCTGAAAACATATCTTAGCCCCATGGTAACACTGTCTATTAAGTCTAAATTTCAAAAATATGTTTTATCATTAGATGGCTCCTCTGCAGTGGGGTATTTATGATTATTTGGTACATAAACATTGCAGTGTTGGCAGTGAAAGCAAACAAATCTGTCTGTGCACTATTACGTAAATTCTGTTGAGTAAACGTTGTGGTAGAAATTATTAACTAAAAGTAGTGAACCAATGCTGTTTAACTAAAATTAATGGATGTGAAATAGATATCTAAAACAGATGAGAGCGATAATGTTAGCTAAAAGTATTGAACACTATGGCTAATATGGCTAAACATCCACATTACTAATAAACATCAGTGATATGGATAATTCATTGGTGAAAAAAGCCTAGTGAATAGCCTTAATGGATAAACAATTGAAATGATTTGTTAAAGCACTGAATATAAGGTTTAAAGAGAGATTTTATTCCAAAATCAAAAATACCTGTACCTTACCTGTATCTAGATCTAGATCTAGATCAGGGGTCCGTAATTTTTCGGGCCAAGCGCCCTTAGCTGAGAGAAGGGCAGAACAGGGACCCCCTACAACAAAACTGAGTTGCACTTGAAATAATTCTCTGAATATTTTCCGGTCTTCTCTTGTTTGCACTTGTCTTTATCTGCTGGTCAGCAGCAGCTGTAGCATAGGTAGGTGCATTAGCCTCACCCTTAAGGCCCATTTATGCTCAAGGTTAAATACGGATCCGGATACGGACGGAGCCTTCTGTCCGTGATCCACGTTCATTTCGTCCGTATTTCTGCACGTTTCCATAAAGCTTACGGATACGAGCCAAACGGTGCAGTACCACTGGGAACCGTGGGGGCAGTGTTGCTGTCACTACCCGATACGTAGCTCTAGTGAGACACAAAGAAGAAATAACAATTCAATTTTACCCATCGGCAGTATTAGAGAAAAGAATTCTCCGTCCTCCAGTCGCGATGTATTTAGCAGCCTCACCGACAGCCGCCTCCTACATCACTGCCTCTGTTTTTGTCTTTTATGCAAGAGGTACATTATCAATATCTCCGCCACAGTCGCCATGTTTGTTTTTGAGTTTGTTGTTGTCATAAACTTTTAACTCTGGGCTGCCCCATGCCAACGTAAAGGGCGCATGGAAGTATGTGGGCAGTGAAGGTAACATCGTTTGAAATGGACGTATACATTTTCGTACGTAAAGGGAGCATAAATGAGCCTTTACTGGTGGTTTCTGAGGTGGAGGGTATGTCAAGGGTCTCCTGCTCGACAAGTTACAAATCCATTGTGGCCCTTAAAATGTCCGTACACTTGGCATAATAATACAGCTAACAGGCCAATGTGTCTCAAGAATACTGAACTGTAGCTAACTAGTTCTCCTGCTGTTATGGATACGTGATTCAGCCTCAGTTAGCTCACATGATTGCACAGGGGTTCATGCGAGACAGTTCTATAATTTATGTTGGATGCTGTAAATTAAATGTTTTTCTAACAAATAAGCCAATTTAATTTAGCTGATAATATGTTGGATTCACAGTAATGTGTTTTTTCAGACAGATATTAATTTTTGGAAAACAAACAAACTTACAACTGGAGAATGACAGGAAAGGGGGGAGAGAGAATGGGGATGACACGCAGCAAAGGGCCACAAGTGGAAATCAAACACAGGTCGAAGCAAAGGACTCGGCCTATGTATGGTGCATGCTCTACTTATTGAGTGAGAGGTCACCCTAATCCACAGACCTTGGGAGCAGTTTGACGTAGGAACTATTTTCTTCCCACCAAACTATACTCACATACTGTATTACTGTGCAGAAGGAAGTGTGCATCTGCTCATGGACAAGAGGCTCGTGCATGTGACAGCATGAGATATAAACATAAAGGACAATCTCAATTGAACTGGAACATAAGCTAGCTCAGTGGTGCTAGGTGATCTAACAGTAGATGCACGCTTCCTTCTGCACGGTGATTCCAGTGACAGATGTAGTTCAGGAGAAAGAAAATAGTTCCTACATGAAACTGCTCACAACAAGGTCTGTGGATTATCTTGAGTAACCAGGTCATGATTTCTGGAAAGAGACATTGATGTTGAGTTTTTCAAATGTATTTTTTGGCGCTTTGAGCACCACAAGCTGAGTGCCATCTAGGTCTGTTATACTGAAGAGAAGACAGACATCTCTACGGCTGATATCTCCAACACTCTGCAANATTAGACTCTTGCCATATCCGGTCGGCAAAACAGCAAAAACGTCCTTCTTGCAAAGGAAAGATTCGAGCGCCGTCTTCTGTTCCTCTTTTAGAGAAAAAGCCAAGTCTAACTCGTTCATTGTAGCGGCCAAAGCCGTTTCAAACAACTGGTGTTCATCCGTAGCCATCTTGCAATGTTTACTGACTGTTATCTGTCTGTTTAGCTCGCCTCTGCCCCGCCTATATCAGATACACCGATGTGATTGGTGCAGCTCAGCTCCAAGGGCATGGCTGAGCAAATTCAAATTGTGCTCCAGCGAGAACTCTTGATTTCCAGGGTAACTTTAAATAGTCACCCAAAAGACATAAGAGTTGAAATAGTTAGCCTAACTAAAAATAAGTTGATGGTTTAAATAGCTAAAAGTAATAGGCTAGAAAAATGTCTGAAACAGACATTCAGCTTCTGCTACATTAGGTGATAGTTGTACCAAACTCAACTTATCAGGCTTAAACAGTGACATTTCAATCGAATGACAAAATACTGTAAAAATCTGCTCTAAAAGGTGTTGATGAAGGGTTAAACCACTTGAAATAGTACAGGCTATCTTTATAGAAAGAGGAGGAAAACAGTGAAAGGGCTTACACTAACCCAAAGACCTTTGAGAAGTCCCCAGATCCCACTATGGGAATAACTGCCCCGTGCCAATAATTCCAAACCTGGAGCCCCGTAGATTCACAGACATCACTCTGGAGTGGGAATGATTGATATATACATATATATATATATATATACACAGTATATATACAATATATATAATATTAACATTAGACTTTGGTAGGACTGATAGTTAACGGATTGTATCATGATTTCAATTATTCATATTAATTCAAACATGGCCGATTGGCCTGCCAGGCAGCTCCGGGGTAAAAGTTAGCTGCAGGGCTTGTTTCACCCCCATTTCCTTCCAGTCTATTTGCAGTTTGTACAGTTGTTTAATACTGGAATAGTATCTGACTGTAACTTTGCTTTGTGGTCATTTGATTTGATATATCAATTTAAGAATCTGCAACATACAGGTAGGCACATCAGTCTAGATTTTGACGCAGACACACTCTTTCAGAACAGGGGCTCAAGATTAAGTGATAAAGCAAAATAATATTTAAAATATTCTGGTATATTTGATGCCAAAGCTTGATTATCAACTGATCTGTTGCTTCAGACAAAAACAGCTTTACATCCTTTTCAGTGCATTACTGTATCACATTGTCGTTTTGCTGTTTCTAAAGAATATGTTAGGCATGAGTGTACATGTAAGTGTTTCTCAAGTGAAGCCAGACACAGGCTGTAGCCCCAGAGCATTGGGGATACGCACAGTGTGACAGCCTCTGCCAGCTCTGACAGTGTCACAGCCCTCATTGATCTCCCATCTCTGTTTCTGACGTGCCGTTTGTAGCGCGGGGCTCTTCCCCTGACTACAGTAAGTGAAAGTGCGAGGGCACGAGTCAATTTCTCCCACTGTGACAGTTAAGTCCTTATGTCTGCCTGCCTGGTTAACTGAGGGAGGCAATAAGAGAGGAGGCACAGAGCTCAGTATCCACTATCATGCCAAGGTCTAGCTCTTTGTGTTGTTGTTAAACATAGAGATCAATGAGGGAGCTGTTACCACACGTCCTTCCCTCTCACCACCTTCCCTCAGGCTCATCAGCCCGATAAATCTTACCAGTGGACTTGCTTGCAAGGATGCATCTTCCCTTCTCCCTCTCACCAGCTGGTTACAGGTGGAGACTTCAAAACCTGTAAAATGAATCAGAAATGCATTCCTGCTCTCACTGCACATATGTGCTACATATGTGTAACCATCATAAATGGATGCTTGTAAAAGTTGCAGCCAGGTCGCCAGAGGAAAATGCTGGCATTGTACGTTTCTGCAAAACACGGATATGTTACATTTGTACATTTCATACATATCATATCAATGTTTCTAAAGGTACGTAGTATATGAGCTGACTTTGTCGTTAGAGGTGGGAAGGGACAGTGGATGGTTTAGCACCGAGGCAAGATAACTGCCAAGCTGCAGACCCCTGCTCGCGACCAACAAACAACAAAACCAGTTGTGTTTGTGGCGAGTCATTGCTGGGTTTCCAGCGGCTTTTTAGCCTCCAAACAGTTTTTAGTGATGTGTCACTGTTTTTAGCTGGGATAGTGCCATGAAAAGTGGTGGTTTGTTACTGAGAAATCGCTATGTTTCCTGCGAGGATGGTGACACAAAAAGTATTCGTTTTTTTACTGACACATTGCTATGTGCCACAAAAAGCATTTTTTTTTACTGAGACATCGCTGCTTTTCCTGCCAGGATAGTGCCATGAAAAGTGGTTTATTTCACTGACACATCGCTATGATGTGGGTTTCGTTAATAATTGGCAAACTTTCTGGGGAAAACCTGGTCTTATTAGGAGAGACAGCATTCATCCCACTTTGGATGGAGCTGCTCTCATTTCTAGGAACCTGGCAAACTTTATTAGTAATTTAAATCCCTGACAACCCAGAGTTGAGACCAGGACTCGGAGACGCAGTCNGGAGCTGCTCTCATTTCTAGGAACCTGGCAAACTTTATTAGTAATTTAAATCCCTGACAACCCAGAGTTGAGACCAGGACTCGGAGACGCAGTCCTATACGCCTCTCTGAGCTTCTAGTTCAGTTACCCAGCCATAGTTTTCATAGTTTTATACAAACGGTGTCTGTCCCCCGACCACCTAAATTATTTAAATCTAAAATTAAACAAAGAGGAG
>NC_065517.1:39342216-39385843 GCF_006386435.1 Epinephelus moara
TTTTTTTGGGGAGTTTTTCCTTATCCGCTGCGAGGGTCATAAGGACAGAGGGATGTCGTATGCTGTAAAGCCCTGTGAGGCAAATTGTGATTTGTGATATTGGGCTTTATAAATAAAATTGATTGACTGATGTTTCCTAAAGGGACAGTGTTACAAAAAGCAGCTTATTTTACTGAGACATTGCTGCCTTCCCTGCCAGGATAGTGCCATGAAAAGCATTTGTTTTTGACTGAAACATAACTACATTTCCTGCTGGGACAGTGCCATGAAAAGCAGTTTGTTTTACTGAGATATCACTGCTTTTCCAGCCAGGATTTTGACAAGAAAAGCATTCACTTTTTAACAAGACACCACTGCATTTCCTCCCAAGATAGTGCAAAGAAAAGTGGTTTCTTTCACTGACACATCGCTATGTTTCCTGCAGGGATAGTAACACAAAAAGCAGCTTATTTTACTGAGACATTGCTGCCTTCCCTGTCAGGATAGTGCCATGAAAAGCATTTGCTTTTGACTGAAACATCGCTACGTTTCCTGCAGGGACAGTGCCACAAAAAGCAGTTTATTGTACTGAGTCATCACTGCATTTCCTGTGGGGATAGTGCCACAAAAAGTTTTTGTTTTTTACCAAGACATCGCCACCTTACCTGATAGGACAGTGCTACAAAAAGCAGTTTATTTTACTGAAAAATCTTTACGTTTCCTGCAGGGATAGTGCCAAGAAAAGTGGTTGTTTCCTACAGAGATAGGACTACCTTTTCAACAACCTTCCACCATATCTGGGTATTTTAGCCAAAACAGGATCTTTTCCTTACCAAGAGGTTGTTGTCTTGGTTGCCGGAAACTAACCACACATTAACCACAGCCTTGTTGAAATGTAAAGTCCCTAATCAGTACCATAGAAATGTAATGTATCTGTGGTTTGCAGAAATGTACAATACAAACAATTTATTCTGGCAATTGGGCTGCATGTAGGTATCCACTTTGCAAACTGACACATTCTTCCTCACTACCAGATCTTTTCCCTGCTCCAATGATTTGTCCTCTTGTGATGATACTGTCCTCGCCTGCTCTGTCTCCCATGCGGCCTCCACCACCCATAAATCCCCTGGGAAATGTGAGCCCAGACTGTACGTGGTGGGAACACCCCTTCAGCTCAGGACTATTCCAGGCCGTGCTACACTTATTATGGGCTTTATGGACGGCCACACCTATCCTTCTCATATAGCCACATGGGGGGAAGGTGGAGAGTTTAGTAAGTGGGCTCAAAATACGACATAAATTGTGACTGACGAGCTGTGAAGTGATCTGTCATCCAAACTGTATCACTGAGAAACCTCACGAAAGGTGCCATTAAAAGGTTCAGTTGAATGCTTTGGGGTGGCTGATAACATGACACAGAAGCAGTGGAATTAGACATATCATCCCACATAATCTAACTAACTAACGTAACTGGGATGTAAGAAACAAATGTTCTCAAAAATGTTATTTATCATTGTTTATAATACTTGGGACAGCTGCCACATGTTAAAAATACATTAAATTTCACTAATTAATTTTTGCTCGTCTCACTAAGCATAGCACTATCAAAATAGGCATTGTTGTGCAGTAATATTATATCTATTCATAGAATAATATAATGGTATTATTTATTAATTGAATAATATTTATCAAATAACAGTTATTGCATTTTGTTTGTGGGGAGCTCCTCTGTTCGTAACCCTCTTCCTCACCCTTGACTGAAAACAAACAGAATACAGTTTCTTCTTTTGCATGATTTATTCAATGTATGATGCACAAATATGGCTTAATATTAATTATTGGACCATTACAATAAGAAGATTACATTTATACAAAATAATGACATGATCGTGTGATGATGTTAACTCCAGTGATTATGTACCTCACAATGAATTGTGCATGTTTGAATTCATACATTTTAACGTCATCTTTTTTTTAATGGCATCAATACGCTGATGTAGCAGACAACAATTGACAACTGTAGGGATGCACGATAATGTCCTACAATGTTGGCTTTAAAATGAACTAACAGAATTGGCCAAGATGATTTTTTTTTTTTTTTTGCACAATAAATGAATATTATATTATATATATTAAAAAGCATTCAATTTCATGTCTCCATCTGCTGGTGGGCCATCACAATAAGAGTATACATGTATTACATGATGTTAATTCCACTACAGAAGAGACTTCTTCTTCTTCTTCTTCTTCTTCTTCTTTTGTGTATCATCAGATGGCCAACTCAATGTCGTGCAACCACGCCCTCGTCTCCAGTCCTAAGTCGAAGAGGCTGGATTCTGAGGGTGGGCTGTATAGGGGGCAACCGGTGATTATGTGCAGACTGTTCAGACTCGCCACACTCGTATGCCGCACTGTCCAATAGGCCCCACTTCTTCAGAGATGACTTGAAGCGGCCGACCCCAGTGCGTAGACGGTTCAGCGAGGTCCATAGATAGCGTGGTAGGTCTTCTCTTTTTACACCGCCACCTGGGTCCTGGATGTATCGGTGGATGAGGGAGGGCCCAGCCGTCTCCCAAGTCTGTTTCCAGGATGCTGCCAGCCAGGCGTCTCTGGACAAGTCCTCAGGAATAGACTGCAGCAGCTCTTGTGCCGCCTTGTTGTAGGGATGGCGAGACTTGAGCCTGCATGGTGGCGCCGGTGTTGTTGTGGCTTTGTGCAGGATGTGCCAGTCGTACTTCTGGGCTTTTCTTGCCAGGGTGAGGGTAGCCCCATCCCGTCAGAGACTGGCTGGAGCAATTCCAGCGAGGACTGGCAGGTGAGACACGGGGGTGGGTTTCAGACAACCAGTCACTATCCGGAGGGCGCTGTTGATGGCAGTGTCTACCTTATTCATGTGTGGGCTTCTGCTCCAGGCAGGGACACAGTATTCGGCTACGGGTAGGACCAGGGCTTTTGTGGATATGCGTAGGGTCTGGGGGGAAGCTCCCCAAGTCGAATCCGGCAGGTCGTGAATGTAGATGTTGAACAACACTGGTGAGAGGACGGAGCCTTGTGGGACCCCGTTCTTCAACCTTCGGAGCCTGCTGATCTGGCCATCGCTGGTCTGCTGGGGGGGATGACGACAGCCTACATGTGGCCTCCCCTGCGAGTAGTGAGAAATGGTGCAAGACCAACTCATGAAACTAATGTCGCCGAAGAATCATCGAGCTGGCAGACCAAGTTACAAGCCAAGGTTCAAGACCGAGGCAGAGAACGTCCCCTTCAGGATGGGCGGACACCCCTACCAACCAAGGTCTGGCAGTGCTCCAACTTAACGTCGAGGGCCTTACCATCGCCAAGCTCAAAGTCATCAGAAGAGACTTGATCATCACTAAAATTATATTTGGGTTAACTATACTTGTATGTAATCACAATGACTTGTGCATGTTTAAATGTCTACGTTATGCAGTAATCTTAAAAACAAAAAAAATAAATAAAAAAAATTCAAAAGCACTATAAATTTGTATTTGGATGAAGTATCCTTTCATGTACCCCACAATGACTTTTTTATGTTGAAAACTACAGTTCTAGTCTGTTTTGATATGGCTGCTCAGCTCAGGGATGGTTGCCCTTGTTGCAGCCGTCCCATGTTGCAAGCCTCCCCAGTTTTAAAATATTACTCTCATAAATCCTAAATCCTACAATATAACTTCTAACTTCATACGTGATCACTTATTTCCTATACTGCCAATAAAACATGTTTTTGCAATTACTCCCCTTTTGAAATGACAGATATTATTACAAACAGTAGCAGGTTGTAAAAAAGCAATAACCAGAAAATGGCTGAGTGAAGAGTCTCAAACAACCTAAAAATGTGCAAAATAGTGGAAAAAATCTAAATCTTTTTTGACTTTGAAATTATCTTTTATTTGTATGTTTATTTTGTTTGGTGAATTTCATTTTATTTCCCTCGGTATTAAGACATACAGGATGGACTATAGCTTATGAATGAGTGGAAGATTTCTCCCTCTTTAAAAACAGTGTAGCTTTCCATGAATCAAAGTCTTGGATTATAGGATTTCTGTGATCTTAAAAGACGATCATGGGCATAAAGGACCCATTAATCGTGATACTACAAAGTGACCTTGCTTCATTTTCTGTTTTACATGATGTAGGCTAAAGCATTTAACCTTCACCTGTGATGTCCCTGCCTGCTGTCCTTGGTTTTCTCTGCCTTTTCTTTTTTTTGGTTAAAAAAAAAAAGAAAGTATAAAAAAAGAAAAGAAAAGACAGAAGACATGTTTTGCCAGTCACCCTCACTTGTGTTACATCACTAAAAAGCTCAGGATGTCCTTTTCACAGTATATTAGGATTCAAACAGACTGCACGCATGGTGTTTAAAATAAAGGCCTCAGTGTCATGTCACCCACAGAGGACAAAGATGATTGTTAAAGTGGATTGTACTGCTTGCAGGAATTTGAGGATTTGGATGGATTTTGTTTTAACTCTTCTACCATTAAAACTACAAAACTATTATCACCGAACACATCAAAAAAGCTACAAAATTTAAAGATACCTCTCACGACTGCCTGTCCAGAGGCTCAACATATGTATTTTCAGAATCAGAAATACTCTATTGATTCATTCTGATTTGTTACAGCTGCTCCGATGTAAAGAATAGACAATTATAAGAAGTTAAGAAGTGAGAATAAGAGTATGACATCAAAGTGTGTAAATATAAAGCAATAAAATAAAATAAAGTAGAAATGAAATGAAATGTGCATTGAAATAAAATATATGTTGAAATTTAACTACAATAAATTCAAGAGGAGAGAAATATTGCACAGTTGAATAATTGCACAGAATATTTGGTATAGAAAACAAGTGTTAATGGTTATAGTGCTTCATTGGATCCTTTCGCTGCTTTCTGGCTTGGTCATGAGTCAGCTGATCAGATATATCCATAGATTACAGACTCATACTGCCTTCCATGGAGCAAACAGTGCATACTGCATGACTACTAACCCCCCCTATGAGGATTTGACATCTCCATCTAGTGGTGTATGATGGGACGCACACAGTTTACTATAGTGCATCCAACTATAAGTTGTATTAGTGGCTGCTGGTGGTGTCTGAAACATGAGCCACAACATCCTTGAGTGAATAACGTAATCCTTTGTGATGTTAGACTGATCTCATAGTGGTCTAAAAGATGTGATGAGGACAGACACGTAAACAACAACTCAGGTCTCTGCAAGAACGTGCTGCTGTCCCCATGGCAACTGTAGTTTTCTTTGAAACCATCTCCCTCACTCTTACACACGTTTTCTGATTTTATATTTCTTGTTCACTCGTTCTTTGAAGGCACAAAGCATCTTTAGACACAGCTACAGGTTATTAAGATTCATATTCAAACCACTCTTTGACTACAGGTGAGCAAATGTGACCTTTTTACGATTGTGGTGATTCCCTTGTAGAACTGTCTCTTTTATTGCACCTTTAATGGGACAGAAGTGGTGAAGAGGAGGAGAAAAGGGGAGAAAAGGGAGTCAAGGAGGATGCAGTTTACGAGTGTTGGAACCAGGCCCAGAGCTTATCAGAGGCTAATGCCACCGACGTCGCTTTGGAAAACCCTGCTCCTGCCAGATTGCTCTCTTCTGCCTAACAGCAGCACGCCTCACGGTTGCCTCCTTTTTCCTCAGCTCCCCCATTGGCTGAAACTACAAAAGGAGATCTCCTGCAAGTGACATCATTACTCCCTCTCCCATCAGACAGCATATGTCACGGCCACATGGTAACCATCCACTCGAGCGAAGCCCCATAATTTGTTCTCCAATTCAAATCACTACTTGAGCTATATTTGTTTTGTATGGTGTTTTTATTGCAACTTTTTATCACATTATTCAATAAGGACAGATTGGGTTGAGTGCAGAGAAGGGTTGAGGAAACAAGTGTTGCCTGTTCCAGCTCTTGACAAGCTGACGGGCCAACCAGGAGACTAACCATGGACCAAATGTTCTGGATTGTTTCCTGGCAAGAAATGTTGTCTGACAATATGCAGCCCAAGCAAAAGAATTCCCTACCATCCTCAAATGAAGCTTCATTTGGTGGTTGTCTAAAGCCTGTTCACTGTGCTGGAGAATATGACAATGTGGGCTGACTTATTCCCGCAGATTCTTCACGAATGAGCACTTTTGTCAATACAGAAAGTTGATTAAAAGATTCACTGGCAAATAGCAAGTCTGTTTGTCTGATGGGAAGTGAGGCCTTGATTCTTCAATGTGGGATGTATTGCATTAGTGCAGCAGAGGTAGGGAGTAAGTATAAGAGAGGAACTCTTCAACCACAAGGCCAAGTTTGAGCTTCAGATTTAAACAACAAACGCTCACACTGCTAAAGTGTCCTTGATAAACTGTTTCATGTCCATATCCAAGGTTGCTGTAGCTGATCTAGTGCCTTGCCAGCAGAGAGATAAATTCCCTTTAGTATTTGATCTATGAAAGGCAGTATTGCATGTGAGCTCTACCTTTATGACAGTATTAATTGCATACATTTACCTACCGAGGAGATCAGGGATACTGAACTTGCTTTGCCCAGGGGCCACATTTGCGAAATTCCAGAAGGCCAAGGGCCAGTTAATAACAAACTTCAGTGATTAATATACAAATAGTCAGAACAGACCTCTGTCAGGATGTCTGGGTGATCTTCCCCTGGCACTTTATTTTGGTAAACAAGCTCTATTTTGATTCTTTTACTGCACTCTGGCACCTTATTTTATTTAGAAAATGGTCAGCAGGTCACCTGATACCCTATCACGGGCTGGATTTGGCAAAGTACATATTGAGCAAATTTAGAATTCACTTAGAGTTTTTCTGGTCACCTGAAGTCAAATATTCACTCTGCTTTTAGCTCTGTTTTGGTCTCCACCAACTACTGAGGAAACAGCTCATTGCCAGAATAAATGTTGGCATTGTATGTTTCTGTATGTTTCAATTTTATGTTGTGAAAAAATGCTGTGGTTAAAAAGTGATTATATTTAGTCACAAAAAACTGGAAATGTGCTGACCTAATCTTAAAAAATACCTTTGTTATCGCCACAGCCACTGCTGGAAATGTGCTGACATCGCCCTAAAAAATATCTGGTTATTGTCACCACAACCATGTCTGCAAATGTGCTCACCTCACCTTTAAAAATATGCTGTAAGCGTCACCACAACCACAGCTGGAATGTGTCGATGTCCCCACAAAAAATACCCAAATGTTGTCGCCACAACCACCGCTGGAAATGTGCTGATATGCTTTTTAAAAATACTCAGATGCTCTTACCACAACAACCGCTGGAAATGTGCCCATGTCACCTTAAAAATTACCATGTTGTTGTTGCCACAACCACCACTAGAAATGTGCTGACATTACCTTAAAAAATACCCAGTTATTGTCACGACACCCATGGCTAGAAATGTGTCGATGTCCCCTTAAAGAATACCAAATTGTTGATGCCACAACAACTGCTGGAAATGTGCCCAGGTCAATTTTTAAAAAAAAAAACTGGTTGAGGTTGCCACAGCCACCACAAGAAATGTGCCGTTGTCGCCTTAAAAAATACCCAATTGTGGTCACTACAACCACCGCTGGAAATGTGCCAATATGCTTCAAAAAACACTCAGCTGTTGTCAACACAACACCGTCTCAAAAGTGCTGAAGTCACTTTAAAAAATACTCTATTGTTGGTGCAACAACCAATGCTGAAAATGTGCCAATACTGCCTTCAGAAATATCAAATTTGCTGATATCCCATTGAAAAAGTTCTTAACCCTACAGCCACCACTGGAAATGTGCCATCCTCACTTCAATACCCAAACGCTGTCATCACAAAAACTGCTGGAGATGTGCCGATGGTGCCATAGAAAAATACCCATTTATTGTCGCCACAACCACTGCTGGAAATGTGCTAACGTGAAATTTGCTAACTTTGCCATTTGGTGTTAGGCAGGCAGCGCACAGTAACTTCTATCAGACTGTCTTAGCTGAAAACACCTGCTTTTGGTTGGGTTTGTCACTACAAGTGACCTCTGTCACAGATTGTATTATAAGAATTAGTGCTGCTTTAATTTCTATTCACAAAAAAGTGCTGCTTTTGATGTCAAGAATGAAATTTCAGCCTTACTTGATCTAATGGTAAATATATAATTTGATCAATATGCTGACAACCACATAATTATTGCTGCTACATACATTTCAGTTTGCTGTAAAACACACCAGTCCCTGCTGCACGCGGCCAAGTGACAAACATTTGCCTGTTTATCATTTAATTCTGGAAACACTTGAAAATCAATTTGGAAAAAAAACAATAAAGGAACGACACAATTTGCCTCGTAACAGCTTATAGGAGATGATGAGACATTAGGATCTAATCAGCGCAGATGCTCAGTTCAACTGTGTGGCAGATTCGAGTGCTGCCACACAAACACACACACACACGCACACACACACACAAAGTGCTGCAACTCCCCAAATTGTCCAACGTGGCCACACCCTTTACTTGCCTAATGTGTGGTACTGTGGGGCTCAGCTGGCCTTCAGGGGTCAGACTGCAGGGTGCACTCATACACTCATGAAGAATTAATGACTGTGTGTGTGTGTGTGTGTGTGTGTGTGCCTTTGTACTTATTGTACATGTAGGTATAACACAATATGATACTGCATTGGCCAGTTAGTGTGGTGTTTACTGGTAGAACTGCATGCTAATATTCCACTGTTTGTTTTTTCATACCAGATTATGATGTGTTACTCCTCCATACATTATAATGCATTAGAGATTCTAAAAAACTGTTTGCTTGAACTATTGGGATGTGTATCAAGAACCAGTACTTAACTGGTACCGGTTCCTAACTGGTCAGTACCAAAATATCAGTAAGCTCCTGAACAAAAGGGACTGCTACCCGTAACGATAAATATGTTAATTCTAACCTTGCTGGAAAATTCCTAACTGTACCCTAATGTTGATGAAGCTGCCAGTGTCAGACGATTACATTCAAGACTATCCAAAATCAGGATGTAGATCCCAGTTGTGCAGGATGTAATCAAACCCCTGCAAATCATGTCCACATGTTTTGGTTCTGCCCATCACTATTTTTAAGTTTCAGAAATCACTGGCACATGGATTGAACCATATTATCTGCACTATTGCAACTGACTAAAACAAAACAAAAAAATCAGACATACTGTCAAGGGATCTATAAACAAATTCTCTTAAACATGGACAACCTTATTCCCCTATGTAAAGCGACTCAATTTACAGTTCCAGATTAATATATCTTCTAATATCTATGCACGAGGCCTGACCTGTGTAAATCTGTCAGCTAAGCGGTCTAAGGACTGTTTTTGATCTAGTTGACCTGTTTTAAAATGATTTAAATGTTTGTCTGTTTGCTTGTTTTTGGTTTTATTCATTACAAAGTGGGAAATAAAAAGTCGATTACACTCAACGCTCCGTAAATGCAAGTTTACATTCTGCGCTCTGACAGAGCGAAACAGTTTGTTTTTTTTCATTGTTACCAATTTCTATTCACTTCTGAGAAGCTTAATGACTATCGTTTTCTGTTTAGCTTCTGGTAGTGAAGCATCATTACGGCATATTCACAGCCAGACCAGATTTGTTGACAAAATCTTCTCTGTACTCATCATACATGCAGTAAACTCAGGACACAATTTAAAGGGAAACTTCGGTATTTTTCAACCTAGACACAATTTTACCATGTTTTTTATTCTAAGGGACTAATGGGAACAACTAGTTTTGAATTTGGTCCACTATTGAGCAAGAGGGCTGCAGCTAGCAGAAACGAGACAGGCTGCAATGTAAACCCTGCGGGGCAATTGAGCACCATCAATTTACGTCCTCTAAAAGTGTCTGTTTTTACCATTGATGGGCTCAGATTGTTATTATAAGTGCCTGACAACATTATGGAAAGGATCCCTACAGAGACAGACCTTATAGTTAAAGAGTAAGATCTTTTTTGTTTAATTATAAACAGCCCTGAAATCGCTGTCACCAAACCTACCAGACTCCATTTAAATAACAAGTCATTTTATCATCATAAAACACACTGCATTCAACGTCAAGAGAAACAAAATAAAACGTACAAAAAACATCTTGGTTTGTCTTTCCACTGTTTCAACATCACCAGCTTTGATTTGGTTGAAATAAACCCCAATTCACTCAGTTAGATGTAAAAAATATGCTGCCTTTATTCACACTAAAATGACTGTTAATTCAAATGGGGTCTGGTGGGTTTGGTGATGGAAATTTCAGGGCTGTTTCTGGTTAAACAAAAATGATATTACTCTTTAACACACAGATCTATCTTCGCAGGGTGTATCAGTGTATCAGAGGCAAATACAAGCACTTGATGGTGCATAAACTGACAGTGTACAAATGCCCTGAGTGATTCAATTACAGTGATACAGCCTGTTTCGCAAAAAAAAAAGTAAAATAAATCTTTTCATATCATGTTTTTATTTTTTGCACTATACTATAGAGAGTAGTATCAAAAACAGTACTGATAAGTGTCAGTATCAATAAAGTCCAAAGGATACACATCCCTAAAGACTATGTGATGGTATTTTTACTCTGCTTTTTCTACTAACTGCCTACATCGCAGCCAAAAGTTGCACTTGTGTGTGATACCGTTATTTGTAACCCTAAGTGGCTACTTCCATAAAATGAAAGGGTCAAGCTTTGCTGCAAGAGTTACAGTGAGCTGTATACACTGTACACTATATAAAAGGAGGTTTTTACTCTCTGTCTCCAGATAGAGTTTAAAATTAAAGACCCTGGATAAATGTCAGGCGCTGAATTCTCGGAGGATTAAGTCGCTGCATTCTAAGCAGTTCTGCAATTTCTGACATTTTTCAGCTCAGATAATTACTAATCTAATAACGGTGTGAGGACAACCAGTGCAACTGTGTGAATCCACATATGTTGTGTGTTATGTTGTCACTGTTGAAGGCGTTGCTACAGAGATTCATTGGATGATTATGTGAAGATTTATTTGGCTGAGTTTTAACATGACATCTCTCCTGTTTAATGTTTATGGTAGAATACACACCACAACACTGGAAGAGGTGAGACACTTAGCTCGAAACTTAGCTCAAAACGTAATCAACATCCATCATCCAGAGGGAAATATTCAATCTTAAGTATGGACACCTGTATTGAAAACTGAACCCAACGCAGTGACTTAACACTGAGGGTGACCCGAGCAGTAATGCCTGACCTCTCAGCTGTCAGTGCATGAGTCACTGGAACATACAGAAAACAGAGTCTTGACTTCTTTGTCTATCTGCTGTAATTGTGTCACTCTGTGTGCAGATATGGCATGAGTGTTACACAGTCCCATGACCGCCAAACAGGGGAGCAGACACATCAGCACTAAAACATGTCATTGTGCTGTCCGTGGATAGAGTGTAGGTAAAGGAGGGGAATGTCAACTGGTGGAGAATAAAACATTTTTACATTGCTTGTACATTTCAGTGTTTTGATGATGTTTCCAAACAAGAATTTAAGTATTTACTCAAACACTCTTTTCCAGTTTTAGTTTATAAGACCATCATAACTTTTTTCTTTTTTTAATTTTACTCTTTTTTTGCACTATATTATCATTTTCATTCTCATATTATCATTATAATAATGTGCACAGTGTACTTTGCACTAATATTATCATCTTCATTGTCATATCTTTGTCATTATTTGCACAGCTTATTTTTGGATTTACATGTGTGCAGTTTTTCTGCATTTTTACACATTTTAAATTTCCAGTATTGTGTAACCTACTCTATGTGCAGCTGCAAATTGCCCCACAGGTACAAATAAAGTGTTGTGAATTGTACGGGGAATGCAGTACAAAAAAAAGACAATCACGATAAAACGAACCAAACAAAACAGCTCCATATTTAAAACTTTATCACCAACATATATGTTTCATTTACGTATGTGACATGTGAGGCTGTGGTATTTGTTTCTGAATGTGGTGATGAGGTGAGGAGTGGCCAAGTGGTGAAAGGACCTGTGGCTATATAAGAGTGTTTCTATGTGCTGGTCTACAAGCTGACTGATTCAGTTATACGACACCACGGCCTGCAGCCTGCTCCTGAGTGCACCTGAGGATTAAAGACAAGAAAAGGTAACTTGTAGTCTTAATCTTATCTGTGGCAGCTTATGCAAAATGTATATTATATTTCTATGCATCCAATAGTAGAAGATTTATTAGGAACTGGGAAAAGAGTGCCAGGCTAGTGTCCTGCTGTAGAGTGAAAGGTGTGTACAGCGCAACAGTGTTCTGAAGAAATAGGTCGTAACATTTAATCTAAGTGAGTGTAGGGACAAAATTTATCTTTGCCACGCATAGACATGTAATATCGTGCTGTTTTCACTTCAGTGTGTCCTTGAGCACATTTCATCTGTGCATGAGAGCCTTGCTTTTTTCCTGTTCTCATAAAAGTTATCAATAAGCCGCAGGCCTCTCTGTTCTCCCTCTTCCTAGTTTTATCTTCATTATGCGACTGCATCTGTAATTCTTTGACAGATAAATGAAGGACACTCCAGGTGTTGGTGCTTTGACCTTTCAGCTGAAATAAGATTGACTCCATTACAACTCTTATTATTCTGTTTTATCATGACACAAAAGACAACTTGATCGTTTCACTCTTTATTTGCAACAATATAATTAACTGTATTATGTTTAGATGTGGTATATCAGTTTGATTGCTGTTGGTTGATTGGTAACAGGGCCGTAATCACCTATCTAACACTGGGGGGCGTGGCTGGAAATTAACTTTTTTATCCTACCATTGTTTTTTAAGCTGGTGAGTGAAGCACATCTAGCAGCCACTTGCATATCTTATTAGCATTTGGCTGGTGACTGATGCTATATTGTACGTGACCTGACATAAACTTATTATCCTGACGTGACTTGAGCTAAATGAGCTGGCATGATTCTGGTCAAATTTGGTTATGTGAAGAAAAGCAATTGTTCTCAGGGCTGGTTGTCTGAATAACAGGAGAGCAGTCGCCTAGTGACAGGAAACACCTTTTAATAAGTATTGGAAAGCTGTAGATGAGTCGACTGATACTGCTTGATTGTCAGACGCTATAAATTGCCACGATGTACCGAGTCTTTGGCTTTCTCGTGAGTTAACGCTCAAATGTGCAACTCCATGTCTAAGCCTCTCTTATTTTAAGTCTTGTTTATGCTACAACAGTGCTAATTTCCAACCCTGCAGGGAGCGGGACCATTTTCAGCAAGAGGGGAATTCCCTCCAGGAGAAATATTTGGAAACGGCTAATTAGACCATTTCAAAGCATTTTGAAACCAAATTTAGATTCTTTGAGTTTTGGTGATTGAGTGCCATTTTAAGAAGCCAGTATTCAATTCAGGGCCACGCAAGAAAAGTGCATACACTATGACATTTTTACTAGGTACTATACCATGATTTTTTATGACCTTTTCTTTTTATCACATACTAAAACTTTACAAAAGCTATAACTAGGGATGCAAGATAATATCGGCACGTTATCAGAATCAGCCAAGTTAATAATATTGGTACATCATCATTGGAATCGGCATGCCAGATAGCAGCAAAAAATCCAATATCATGCATCCCTAACTATAACAGTCGACAGTGATAAAGCCTACATAACAGTCATAATACAATCTAGTTTTCCACCTTTTATTACATTTGAAAGTAATGAAATAGAGAGACGGTACAGTGTTTGACACTGATTGTACTCACAGCAGTCAAGCAACGGCCTAGTAATAATAATGGCAATATGTTAAGCTTATTTATGATAATGATTAAATTTGCCAATATGGTGGCCTTTTTGGGCATAGCATTTTTTTCTTTATATTTTTTCATTTGTTTTCATTTTATTTATTAACTGCAAATAATTACAAAAATATATGCATTCCTGAGGAAGATAATATGATAGAGTACTATTTTAGATTACATAAGAATAATAATTTAGCTTCCATCTTACGGCTAACACAATATATGGCAACTGCGAGAATCTCAGACTCATCTCGCAGAGGGATTTAAATCTGAACATCGATACGGATTCTTGAGCAAAGATAATCTCCAGTACAGGCAAATTTTGCAAGAGAAGCTTGGGGAAAATCTACACGCTGCAAAATACTTCATGATTCAATATTATTTTGGGTTTACTGGAAAATAATGTGCTGGAAATGTAAAAGACAGGAAGGCACCTTTATCCATGCAATGTGGATATGTGTTTGTTTTTTGTGTTGATGTTCTTAAAACAGAAAAACTTCAATAAAAAACTAAAATAACAAAAATATATGCATTCTAATTATATGTGATTCAATCGATTGCATTAATACACTTGAATAACAAATAATATTTTTGCAGTTAAAACACCTACAATAGGCCAGAATTACATTTCCTCTCTTGACTTATGTTTCCTAGGTAATAATAACAAACATTAAGAATGAAATAGCAGGACTGGGTAGTCAGATCATTCTGTAACTGTTATTGAATTTGCAGTCACAAGCACAACTATATATTTGTGGTCTGACCGGGACACCAAAGAATCATTGTTAGTACACATTCCTCTCTAAGTGCACATAAGTCATTGATATAACCCTGAATCAATATGCCATTATGTTTCTGCATGACTCAGGATGCTCACTGCGGTCATCATTCAATTAGTTAGTGCATCCCGTGGCATCCAATGAGCTGCAGTTAACAATACACGGAGACAGACAATCATGCGGAGCACTGTTTGCTGATACTTTGACATGTAGACAAAGCTGTAGAGTCCTCTGGTGGTCACCTAGAGAACTATTTCCTCTCTGTGCAGCTCATTAAAGCTCAGTCAGACTGCAGTGCGTGCTCCGTAGATGTAAAAGGAAATTAATTATTTTTTTGTTGACGTTTTTTTTATTAGTTACGTAGGCTGTTAGTTTCCATAGCATGTTATTTCTAGTTTCCTTTCTGATTACAGACTGAGATCTATTTTGGTTTCGTTCTGTCTTTAGTTTTCTGTGTCTGTAAAGTCCTCTGGGATTTGTTTGTGATACAAAACATTTTAAAGATAATGAATAAATACTAGTGATCTTGTTTTGGCAGGCAGCATGGATGTAAGTACCTCGTCAAATTCTCAGATCTCCACACTGGTAAGAATGACATCACTGCAACTATTTTTCTACACATTTTCCATCTAAATAGAGATGCTTGAATCTTTGCTTATGTCAAACGGCCATGTTTGCAACTGCAAGTTGGTGTCCTCCATCCTTTCCACCCTCTCTCTTCCTCATTACTCCGTCCTGGCCCCTGACCCTGACCCTGACCCTGACCCCTCTCCATCCTCCCCCTCTCCTCCTCCCTCTCAGCACTCTGACGCTCTGTGTGGCAGCTGCCCGTCCTCTGGTTCTGCCCCACAGGCTAACAGCCTTTGGCCGAGCCTGCCGCAGTCTGGAGCCGGGTTCCCTGCATGGCCAGGACAGCTAGGACAGCCCACCCAGCCTGCACCGTGCTGGACTGGCCAGCCAAACACACCCTGCTGGCCTGGGACTCAGCCAGCTTCAGTCTCTGTCCCTGCACCGATCTCATTTCCAGCCCCGGCTCAAGCTGGAACACCAGCCACTGCATCTACCACAACTATATTCCCAGCTCCAGCTCAGGCTCAAGTTCCAGGTCAGGCTCCAGGGCAGCCCTGCCAGCCTTGCTGGCAAGGCACCCAGTACCAGCCTCCTCAGTACCAGCCTCCTCAGTACCAGCCTCCCCAATACCAGCAACCCCAGTACCAGACTCCCCAACCACCAGCTCCAATTCAAACTCAAGTTCCTGCTCAAGTCCCTGTTCAAGTTCCAGCTCCAACTTTAACTCCAGCCCCAGTCCCTGCACCTGCTCCTGCTCCTGCTGCCAGCATCCACCCAAGTGTACCAGGGTGGCCTGCCCACCCTGGTTGGCCTTATAACCCAGGACAGTCAGGATGGCCTGGACAGCATCCATCTATCATGCCTCCACACTGGCTTCCACCCACATCTGGACCTCTCGTGAGTCAAAGAATGTGACTTACGCATCTTAGAGTATTCTTTGTTAATGTACAGGAAGGACAAAAAGAGATGGATGATGATAGAAGCCACAATACTGATGGATATGTTTGACCACCTGGTTCTTTTTTAATTCAGGTTGTTTTAATGTTATTCTTTCTCTCTCTTGCTGTTCAGAGCGTGCCATACAACTTGAACCTGGCCCGAGGGGTCTATGACAAGATGATGATGACCATCCTGGGCCATGTCAAACCTAATGCTAAGATGTAAGCTACATGAACTTAGATCTCTCTCTGAACCATTCTTTCTCCTATACACTCTTTTTCATATTCTCTTAAAGGGATAATTTGCTGATTTTCAACCAGTTTTGTGTCATAGTTATGTGAATAGTAAGTGTAAATGAACTGTGGTAAACCAGGGCACAGATCTCCCTGCTCATCTCTCAGACGCAAAATGTTTTGCTGGCTCTAGTGCTGTTACTCAAACTACAGATTGTACTTCTGCATTTTCATCAAGGAACATATAAAATATATCTACATATATAATTTAGTTGCTATAGTTGTCTGATTTTCATCTGCCCTCCACCATGGACACAAACTGTGCATTCCAATACCCATACTACTATACTATTTAGTAAGACAGGAAAAAAAATGAGTATGTGACAATTGATAGTATGTCAAATGCAGTATGCCAAAAACACCCTACTACATTAGGGTTGCAACGGTACCAGTCTCAAAGCATATTGTTGTATTGAAATTGATGGTTATCGTAATGTGTACATTTGCTTATCTGTGTTATTGCAAAAACAAATGAACAGAAAATCTCACCTTTATTTAAGTTATTTTCAAAATGGAGGCTTTTTACACATCCATTAAAAAATGGTTTTAACTTTTAATTATAGTACTAATTAGGCTAAACGTTTGTTACCAAAAATAACTCGGTCGATACTTAATATGTATTTATGTAACAACTCATTTGACCAATAAGTGATACCGATATTGATACATCCACTTCCCTACCTTTCCCTTCCTATTTTTAGTGATCATCAAGTCTCCTCTCTAGAGGAATTAATATCATATTATGCATGTATTATAATGCACTGTTATCATGATGACCCACCAGCAGATGGAGACATGAAATACAATACTTTTCAATGAATGTAATATCCACTCATTGTGCAAATTAAGAAAAAGCATGTTGGCCGATTCTGATAGTTCATTTCAAAGCCAATATTGGCTGATACGGATGAGGTACCGATGTTATAGGTATCCCAAAAACTAGCCCTTCCCGTATAATTCCTTTAAGGATCATTCTGAATGATAATAATAGGCCTATAATAATTATAATAATAATTCTGCAATATCATGTTGCTGCAAAACCGCGATATTTTCTAAGATGGTTATCTAAACATGAAAATTTCATACCCTTGCAATCCTATACTACATCCGGTCGCATTTTGCAGTATGCAAGTCAGCATGCTTTTCTGACCCACAATCCTCTGACTAACTCAGATGCAAACAGATGACAGCTTGACAGCTCAATGACAGCTGACTGAAGCAGCAATGAGGGATGACAACATTAAAGTGACTGGTGACTAGTCATATAGTTACTATAGGAATATTAATTAATTGAACAAAATAATCATAAATATAACCAACAACAAAAAGGCAATTAAATAACAATGACAGAACAATGCAGATGTAATTTTACCATCAGGAATATGTTAGAATCTACAAGTATGCAGTTATAAAACGTATTGAAAAATATCAACAGCAAAGGGTTGATCTCTGTCTCTGGGAAGCTCAGTGAAGGCATTTTGTTTTATCTCCAAAATAAAGGACATATGAAAGAGAGGGTCAAAGCTCAGCACATAATGTTATGAAGAAGTAGTATGTGTGAATACTGTATACAACAGTAGGTACTTTGTACGGACAGCTGCAGTACAGACTAAAGTTAAAAGAGAAAGTATGTGACCCTGAACGCACCCAAAGAGTTTATATGTGGCTAAAGAGACACCTGCCCCTCATTCTCTGTATCTCAAACTGTGACCAAACAGATAAAATTGTAAAACTAGGCAGTGCTGAACAAATATAAACCAATATTCTGTTCCTGTACTGCCAATTTCTCGCCTAAAATGTCTACAGAAACATATTTTATCACTCTATTTGGTGGTAGTACAAAAACTTGTAACCAGGAAGTGGGCGCCATTTTGTTTCATGTTTCGTAGGTTGAAAAAAATGAGATCAAACAGTAAAACTAGGCAGTGCTAATAAAATATAAACCAAGTTTCTGTTACTGCGTTCCCGTTTTATCACACAAGTATTTGTAGAAACGTATTTTAGCTTACCGTTTAGCTGTAATTCGAGGTCGTTTGTTACCGGTCGCCCACCATGTTGTTTGTTTCCTGTGGTAAAATGGCGAATCCGCAGTACGTCACGCACCAGCGGGCGTCTGTGTGGCGCTGTGCATTCTGGTAGTTGTAGGTTTTCTGCCTCTTGAGGATGAACAAATACCAGAGCTCTTTTCTTTGTTTTCTCTGGACATGTAGCACAAATTTCAAAAGTGTTGGCATTGTTTAACCGCATTGACAGACAAGGTTTATAAGAAGACCACATTTCCAGTGGTGAAATACTTATTTAAGTTCATAATATTAATTTTAACATTCATACAGAATATACAAATCTTTTTTTAACATTGTTTTCATTGATTATGTTTAAGTTTTATACAAACAGTAAAATAATCACATATAAAATAAGGAAAAATTAAAATTATAATAATAAAATCAGTTTGGTTATGCATGTAATATCACGTCACTTTCACATACATAACCAGTGTGTACTATATTCAGTATAGATTGATAGAAAATTCCATTTAACGTCCATCACAAGTCTACAGTGCATGTAAACCATAGTCTGTAGTTTCCATTTTCCATTTCCAGTTAATGGAGGACAGATAAATTGTACAGACAGTTTCAGTGACAGTCTGACCAGCTTTAGTCATCCACAGGTTCACAGTGAACTTCCTGAGAGGCAATGACATCGCCCTCCACATCAACCCCCGCTTCAGTGAGGGGGGCAAACAGTCGTTGGTGCGTAACCACAAACTGGGCGAGCGCTGGGGCCAAGAAGAGAGGGACCTGAAGGGACCCTTCCCCTTCGCTCAAGGGAGCCCATTTGAGGTGAGCGTAAGAGAGAGAAATCAGTAGATTAAAAAGCTGTGTTTAAGGCTGCTGTGTGTTGCATGTTAATGTCAATAAATCATTACCACATTCATTTGGAGACAGATGTTCACCCGAAGCAAAGTGTCTGCTTCCACTAACCCGCTTCTGCTTTTTTACAACACAAATAAAAGACATAAACAGACGCCACTAATCATTTTAATATGCTCTCATTTGTCTGTGGTGTGAATTTCCCAATATGTTCCACATGGTGCCTTTAACTGACTCCAGGTCACTCTCTCATGGTTAACGTCAGGCTAACGTTTGGAAAAGATGGAAAGGGTTGGAAAGTCGTTTGTGCAAGCTGGCCCTAGATAAGAGTACTGCTGCACTGCAGGGAGACTCCTGGAGGTCAGTGGGGGTCTTGTGTTGCTCAATAACATCAATAACAATTACGCTTTACAGGCATCGCCAAGAGGTTACTAATACGAGGAGCTAATTCTGTCTCTGTGTCCATGTCTACTGGCAGCAATAACACCAGGGCTCTTAGACTTTTCCTTCAGTTTTAGTTTCAATTCTTCAGTTAGTTAAGTTTCATTTTCTGGCATTAAATAATCCTAATTATATAAAACATATTTTTTTCTTCCAGTTAGAAGATTTGGCCCCATAAAATGATTTTTCCTAAATGAAATCATGATAAATGATTCTTGTTTTTCTTTCTAAATGTGCGCTGCATGTGAGCCGCTCCACAGTCCAGATGAAAGTAGTACATCCTTCCTTTTCTGCTCTGTTCCAGATGAAGATCCTGTGCACCCACGAGGCGTTCAGGGTGGCGGTGAACAACATCCCGCTGTTCGAGTTCCGACACCGAATCAGAGAGCTCAACCAGATCGACAGAATCAACATCCTGCATGATGTCGTCCTCACCTGCGTCAATGTGGAGACACTGCCATAGGAAGCACGCTAACACTCACACAATACATAAATAAACACATTAAGGACACAGACATGTATCAGTGTGTTGTAAATGCATGAGCAGAAATGTAAACAAATAGAAACATGCACATAAACACACCATCTATAGGCTACATTTTACAGGAACTAAAATTGTAGAATTTATTATGCTTAAAGATCAAACATATAAGTGTTCATTTGTGATGTAATATTAATTATAACGAGCTGAGCTCATTCTATTATATTCTTCTACCACATAGGTAACAATTTAAAGGTCCAGTGTGTAGGATTCAGTGGCATCTAGTGGCTGAGGGTGCAGACTGCAACCCCCCTAAATCCTGCACACTGGACCTTTAATACGCACACAGCTTTCTTTTCCTATATCTAGATGCTACTGTTACTGTATTTATTGTGTACAATATTTTCTATATTACTCAACTGCTACTAACTGAGAATTAAACACGTGCTAATATTGGCAAAAAAACAACAAGGTCTATTATATATGTCCATTAGGATTCTGTTAACTGTAGTAATTCTTAAATAAAATGATCAGTCAGAAATCTGGTCCATTGTTTTCACTGTTTATTTGTTTACAGAAAACAGTTTGAAAATTCTTTCAGAGTAATACAAAAATTAAAATCAACACTATAAAAACATAAAGAACATAAACTGACAGACTAGTTATGATCTACATAAAGGAATGTGTCATTGCTACAGTACTCTGAGATTAGGGAGACACCATTGATACAAAAATATGAATTACACACCCTCAACAAAACATCCTCCCATGTCCATCATCTGTCACTTACCTCAACTCTCAACACCACTTCTATCCTCACACTTTAACTTAACTTCCTCTGACCTCCCACTTAAACATACTTTAACATGTCCATCTCTAGGTAGTTCCCAACAGAAGCAGATCAGCCCTAAAGATGCTAAAGATTTACATGTTCCTGTTCCCCAGAGGATGAACCCCTTCATTCATTACATTTTTGGTCACCTTTATGAACCTAAACCATGTCATCAGCTGGCCAGAACATGAGTGTTTCATGCAAGAAACACTGACATATTTCCATGGAAACGGCTGTGCAGACTAATATCACCAAACAGCATAAAGCTTTTGGATTTTAACAGCCATGTTACTTGCTGTAACGCCACTCTAAAGGCCTCTGCACACTGAGTCAGTTTTTTTAATCTATTAAACCCTGCACACTGATTCTGATGCGTTTCATTGTTTTATTCGTTGTGAAAATTTCCTCCTGTGCCTCTCTCCACTGGAGTTACCTATCTGGCTTTCATCACTCCCTCCCTGTCTTTCATTTGGCACCGCAGCTGCACGAAGGGGCGGAGCTGTCCTCACTCTCTGTCCTCCACATCTTCCTTTTCATCATCATCCACCTGAATATTACTATCTGACCTGCTGAAAGTATGAGTTATGAAATGATTCTTCAGCGAGTCTTGGTCAAACGTCTCTAAAGGCTTCTGACAGACCCGAAAAGCGCAGAAAATCGTACCTGCGCTGAAATTCTTAATGACAGACGAAAGTTTCAGATTCAGTGTGCAAACGTGATTAACACAACATGAGGTCGTATTTATTTGTAGGGGTGTGACAATTTTGGACGAAAAAAACTGACTCTGTGCAAAAGCCTTAAGGAGTTGAGTTTCACTACTGGTCATACAGAAAATTGTTTATTCTGTCCTTTAACATTTTTATTTTGGAATAAAATAATGAACTCTGCAGCTTCTGGGGGATGCTAACGGGGCTTCTGACGTTTTAACCTGTACCAAAACATAACCATCGTTAACACAATCACTTAAACACTGCCCAGTACCACAGGATGAATTTTTTGGTCCCCTGTGCTCTTTATGTAATTTCATAATTTTTGTCCTTCTGGTGTCTCCCTTTGTAACAATTGTGATTCATTACGTTTATGAAATTTGATTTTAAAAAGTAGAAAAGAAGCGCTATGGCAACTTAAAAAATAAGGCAACCTTTTTACTTTTTTCAGTGCATAATACTCAGGATTCATTTCTTTCAGCTCCTGCACATATAATAACATCTCATCTACATTCAGTCCACAAATAAAGTTCCTAAAGATCTCTGTGCAAATAACAATTCACAGTGCTGCTGTGTGTGCACACGTCTGGCTCCTACCACGTGGCAAACATCAGTCCATCTCCTTACATCTTGGTGTCCAGTTTCCTCTCCACAGACTTCAGCAGCAGCTCAGCGTACTGCTCCAGCAGAGCCAGGGCCTTCTCTCCTTCACCTTTGACCCCTTGGTCCACTCGGTGCCCTTCGCACTGCGAGGTGGGGTGAGGCAGAGAGTCCAGCTCAGCCTTGACCGTGAACAGAGCCTCGGACAGGATGCTCCTCATTTCTTGTTGATCTTCACTGGGCTGCTGGCCGCTCTGTAGCACCTGGTTTTAATGAGTACATATGGAAAACAGACAGGCAGCGAGTGAGTGAGTCTGTCTGTCTGTGTCTTTAATCTGTCCATCAGATTATAGATAAAACTCCATGTGTGCTCTGAAGCACGTTACTGACATAAGAAAATGCTAAAAAACTCAAGCAGGGTCTCAACTAATGATTGTTTTTATTATCAGTTATTTTCTAGATTAAAGAATTAAAGCTACAGTTTGTAACTTCATTAAAAAAATAACTTGTCATATTCTCTGTCGCCATATTCCTACAGTAGTACATGAGGCAGATTATCTGCTCAGGCTCCTGTTGGCTCCTGATATGATTGTAGCTTGAGTATCTTTGGGTTTTAGGCTGTTAGTTGGACAAAAGAAGACATCACCTAATTTCTCACGTATTTCATGCCTGTTAATGCTGCCACTCTAATTTCCTCTTATAATCGCATATTTGGATAGATATTACCGTTGATACATATAATGTATTTCTTAAATCCTGCATCCTTTAATGCACTGTCTTGTCTTAGTTAATGTTGTTCTATAAATGTTGCTCTTTGCAAATCTCGTCCGTGGGGAAATAGTTTTACTTTCTATTAGAGCTGAAACAGTAAGTCCATTAATGGATTTGGCGATCAACAGGAAATTGTTACGCAACTATTTTTTAAAACTCATTAATTCTTTGAGTTGTTTTTTAATAAAAATGACAAACATTTTCTGGTTCTACTTCCCCAAATGTGAAAATGCACTGCTTGCCTTTGTCTTTTATGATAATCAACTAAATATTTTGGGGACATTGACTGTTAGTAGGACAAAACAAGCAGTCTAAAGACCTTAACTCGGGTTAAGCTGATGAACGTTTATACGACAGATTATTCTGCTGATTTTTACCTTTTTTGTGATTACATTTTTATTTAGTTACTCTGTAAAGTATTAATAATAAATCATATATACATAACTGCATCTCATTATGTTTTACAAATCTTAAAGGTACTGAAATGCCGAAGGAAAATTAACCTATTGTCTCTCGAACTCTAACTCTCCCCTCCCCGCCCTGGCTGGCTTACGATGACCTGTGATGTCTAAATCGTTTGAGTGACATAAAAAAAACATGCCAAAATAAGCATGACGAGAGGATGAATCAAGACACAAAACTAGAAAAGCACTCGGAGAGCGCAGACCTCCGGCAAGCAGCTCGGATTTCCCGCCATTTTATTATTTTATCCACTTCGCTTCACCCGATCACCACCAAAATTTTATCATCTGTTCCTTGTCACATTATCAACCTTTCCTGAAAATCATCTGTTCCTTGTCACATTATCAACCTTTCCTGAAAATTTCATCAAAATCCGTTCAGAACTTTTGAGTCATTTTGCAGACAAACCAACAAACAGACAAACAGACCAACGCCGGCAAAAACATAACCTCGTTGGCGGAGGTAAAAAGACCATCTTACTCAGGACTATCACTGATAAATGTACCACTCGTACACAAGCACTACATGTACACATGTGCCTACACATATCCATATACAACGTAAACAGATACATCAGTACATGTATGCACATTAGGGAGGCGCACGATTAGTCGTCTAAACGATTAAACGCCGCCCCCTCGCTAGTCGGCATCAGAGATAGTCGGTTAAACCAATTGGTGTTTTATTCATGTACAAGGTGGCTAAACTGTCATGCAGTGAACCGCCACTAGTGGGAGCTACAGAGCCGTCAGACAGCAGTCCCCCTCCCCGCGGGGCTCTTAACACAGTATTTTTTGGGACAATGTTTAAAATACTTAACAAAAAATTGAGCTAAATTTTGATTGTTTTCTGAGTGTTTTCCCTTTTTTAGACTAGTCGACTTGTCTTATTTAAATTTTCGTTTAGTTTAGTTGCCAGGAACATCCCTAATGCACATATTACCCCTCCTAAATGATGAGTCTTCATTATCTCTTAAACTTTCTCAGACAAGACTGTTGGTTTTAGGTTTTACAGCTGCAAAGAAAATGCTAATACAGAGGTGGAAGCCCCCATATACACTCCATATTAATAATGGGTTACCCTATTGTATGACATGATATCTTGGAACTCTCTATCGCCAGGTCAGATAGGGCCATGGTGAATAACTATGAAGCTCTGGCTAGGGAAATTAATCCAGTTTAGACTGCTTGTTTTGTCCCACTAACAGTCAATGTCCCCAAAATATTTAGTTGATTATCATAAAAGACAAAGGCAAGCAGTACATTTTCACATTTGAGGAACTAGAACCAGAAAATGTTTGTCATTTTTATTAAAAAACAACTCAAAGAATTAATGAGTTTTCAAAAATAGTTGCAGAACAATTTTCTGCTGATCGCCTAATCCATTAACAGATTATTTCAGCTCTGTAATAAAGTAAAGCTATTTCCCCACGGACGAGATTTGCAAAGAGCAACATCCATAAAATAGCTACAACAAAAAGTGCATAGTGTGATGTAGGATTTAAAAAATACATTATATATATCAACAGTAATATCTATCTCTATATGAGATTATAACAATAGAAGGAAATTAGAGTGGCAGCATTAACAGGCATGAAATATGTGAGAAATTATCTCTGTCTATTTGCCTTTTATCTTCCTTATCTCGCTTCAAGATATATTTTCCCTCCAGGCTCTCTTAACCCTCACGTCTCCATTTTCACACACACACTTATACAGACACACACACACTCACTGACCGTAGTGTAGAGCATGGCGGTTTTCCTCAGACTGTTGTGAAGCTCCGAAACAGCCTGCCTACAAGTTTCCAGGGTGATGGAGTGATCTGCAGGGAGAGGGAGAGAGAGGAAGGGACTCTTTCAAGTACAGCACAGCATGTGGCAAATCTGAGCGCTCACAGAGACGCACGCTCTGTGCAGTGAACGCACGCAGACAAACAGTTATCGAGCGGAGTAGGCTCACAGTAAACGCTGAGCAAAAGGTTGAGGAACAATAAAAGAACAAAAAAACACGGAGAAACTTGGGAGCAGAAGAGAAAAGTACAGAAGGAGAAAAGGAGACTGCTGCACAGAGCCACAGAGCAGGAGCTGTGTGAGCTGTGGAAGTGAGAAAAATGATTTCACAGTTTATATCCTTGGGCAAAAACACAGTTGTAGGTACAAATGTGGACGGGATATCACTTAATGGCATTTATGGTTTCTGTGTTCCCAAATTGAAATGAAATCTGTTGCCTTTGTGAGGCAGTTATCATCCACAGAACAGCAGGCGCAGAAGCGTGAAGAACAGGATGAAGAAGTTTTAAGATTCATCTCAGCATTTGAACTCTATTAGATACCTTTATTTACCGAGAGACTGAGGAATGTGAGGGGAGACAATCTGCAGTGGTGCTTCAGTTAACCGCGGCTCTACATATCACATGATGTTAAATAATTGATGTGTGCAAACTTCACTGCAATCACTCTGTTTGATTATCAGCAGGGTTCTTACACATTTTAACTAATGAACTTTCAAAACTATTCCTTAATATTTTACCCCATTTCCATGACACACAAATTTCCCAGACATTACTGTCTGCAAACTGCTGCCGCTTCTTAAATTCCCCCCTTGTTAGATATCCTGCTGCCAAACGGCTGTGTGCCAATAGACCAGAATGTCATATACAGGCACATCCAAAATGTCAAGGTCGAGCCCCTTTATGGGGGATTAAAAAACAAACACATCCTATAGATGTCAGTGCAACCTATCCCAGCTGACACTGGGCGAGCGGCAGGGTACACCCTGGACAGGTCACCAGACTATCACAGGGCTGACACATAGAGACAGACAACCATTCACACTCACATTCACACCTACGGACAATTTAGAGTCACCAATTAACCTGCATGTCTTTGGACTGTGGGAGGAAGCTGGAGCACCTGGAGGAAACCCACGCTGACACAGGGAGAACATGCAAACCACTGCTTCACCGTGCTGCCTATCCCCAAAATGATAATCACAAGTATTGTGATCAGTACTGAGATTACGATTATTAATTGAATTGCACCTTCACATTTAAAAATAAAGAGCACTATTTTCAGTTTCATGTTGTGCTACATTCCTGCTAGTTTCTATATACAGACTCTACATTCGGTGAATGTAGAGTCTGTAGGCAAACCCCGGAGATCTTGCCTCCGGAAGAAGAGCGGAAGAGCCCTGGTTTCCGGTTGTAGGCTGTTTGTAGTCCGCGTGATATTGACCAATCACGTTTGAGCCGGCTGCAGTTGTTGCCAGGTTAAACGGTCCGTGCGGTGAACTAACGAGGCGGAACATAATTGGCGTCACTGCAAACTCTGAATCCATCGCAATGGTTCAGCATATTTACTTATATATAAACGGAAGTCGGAAACGGAAATTCGCCTCCTCCGCCCAAATCAAACCGGAATGCCAAAAAATCGGGGGTCTGCCCCCAGAGGCTGTATCGCCGTCTGCCGGAAGTCAGATGCCGAATACAGCCGATGGGTTCCGAGAATGCATTCCTGCTAATGTACAAAATCTTCGCATCAAATTAGGACTTTAAATACGGTTCTTCTTCACCTAAATTCAGTGAATCTTTAGAGGTAAAATATAAATAAAATTGTACCCAAAATATGAGCAAACTAAAAATAAACATGCCATCACAGAATAAAGTGTAAAGTGTTTACTGGACACACAAATGGAAAACAACTGGACTGCATTGTGTTGGTTACTGATTTCAGTTTGGTTTTTAAGGCTGGATGGGTATCTACTCACTGCTGTATTTTTTTATCTATTATTTTACAGTGCTTGTGGCACCATGGTGTGCTGCACAGCTTCACTAATGAAGCTCAGCGTAAGTTCAATCAGGAAGACTTTCTTTACGCTATATTCATTCACAGTTTTCTCTCTGTCCCGCTCCCAGCACTTCCTCCAATCAGCTGACTATAGGTGCTCTCTCTCCCAGTTAGCCAATCAAACTTTGCCAGGATCTCCTTCAGTCATTCATGTTTTTACTGCCAAACTTTAAATCTGTTCTCCTCTCTGCTCCTGTCAGCTGTCATTTTAGGCAGAATTGTCACACCCTCCTCCAAGATCCAGAACCTCAGCTCCCTCTTCATCTCATATCATCACCACCACCAGCGTCTAGACTCCATAGGGGGGGCTCCCTAATCTACTACGTCTTTACCACCCTCCTGAAATAAATGACATCATGATGGGGTCTAATCGCCAAAGACTTTTTTCATTTCTCATACTCATGTGCACATGTAAATAAATATTCTTTTCTCTCAGAACGAGTCTCTCTTGATGGAAATATGGATGTCTGAGTTGACACTGGACAAAGATGGATTAAGTAAGGTAATGTTGGCTACATTATGCATCAGTATCGCGGTCGATCATGTTCATTTAATTGTGGGCAGCCAAAATTATGCACGTGATTAGTATTCAATTAACTGTGCAGCTCTACTCTCTTATCAGGTACAATATCCTTTGTGCATGACATGAAGAGTCCAAAAGAAAAGGGTCTGTCCATCAAAGGAGCGTGAGTGTGTTCAATAAATTCTGTAGCAATCATCTGTTCACTATTGAGCCTGTTGTCACGCTTGTGTTCCTCAACCATCAGATCCCAAAATCAACCAACAGAGTGAAATTCAAAACTTCCCACGCCCCTTCATCCGTGGACTCACCCATGTAATCACAGTGTTGACAGCAGCAGGGCACAGAGACAGACAGAGGGACGTGAGACAGACAGGCAGACTGACACACAGGCCAGAAGGCAGAGGGCGAGCAGCGTGAAGAGATGCAGTGATGAAGAGGAGGAACGGTAGCGACGGACAGGTGGGTTAAAGAGTTCTGGGAGGCCAGACCTGGCTGGGGATCGGCACTCAGTGATGTGTGGGTCTGTTCGGGCACCAGAGGGCACTCTTTGGCCACAGCCACCTGTGACGGCTCCTTGGCGCTGAGAAGAAATGTCAGAAATGTGTGTCAGTTTTAAAAAGAAACACAATGCAGCTACATGAAGTGGTGTAAAAACATACCTCTCTGAAATCGATTCTCTCTTCTGCCTCACTGGTAGACAACTTGGCAAAGACGGATCCAAACTTAGATGCCTGCTCAGTGCTGAAGAACACACACAAAATTACACACAGGAAATCTGCTTTCTGGTTCCTTACTTGTGCGTTCATGAGTCACATTCACAGCATATGATAGGCTGACTAACCTCTGCTTCCTTGAGTAGGTGCGATGTCAGAGTCTCTGATAGGAGTAGAAGCCCTCGCTGAGTCTCCAGACCAACTGAGGCTCGACATCGCCTCCAGACAGAGGCTGCGGCGAGGGCTGAGAGGCTGTTTGGGAAGCGGGATGCGGGAGGGCGGGATGTTCTGGGTAACAGGTGTGGGTGAAACTGTGGCTGTAGCATGAGGAGGAGTTGGGGCGGGACCGTTTGGTAGAGGACACGGTGAGCGGGATGATGTTGATGAGACAGTAGAGGGGACAGCGGCGACAGGAGATGAAGCGAGCAAGGGAGGTGCGGCATCCAGCTCCCCACATGACCTCCTGACTCTGAGGAAGGAAGGGGAGCAAGGCGGAGAGCCTGGTTGGGTCACCTCTCCCAGGGAGGTGGAGCGGCTGCTTTTGGCCATGGAGCTGGCAGTGGGGTTCATGTAGGAGTGGAGGGGTTTGAGTTTGGGGCTGTCCCAGGGCAGGGGGGACCGGGGTGACTGGGGGGAGCCGGAGGAGGGTGAGGAAAAGTGGAAGGAAGGCTTGGGAGTGTCGTGATTCAGGAAGAGATGCTGAGGTCTCTTGCACGACTCCCTTCGGTCACTAGAGGGCAGAGGGGAGTGGGGAGCTGGAGACACAAATGTAGAGGTGGAGATTTGTTTTAACAACATATTCATTTATTTTACTTATTGAAAACTCCAGGAAACGTAGTTCACATTTTTTTAGAAGATCACCTTTCATATTATGTTTAAATACATTCTTGAACAACAGAAAACAACATGTATATGAACACGCCTCACACAGTAACCCAGTGTTTCCCATTCACTGATTTATTTTATCTTATTTCATTGCACAGTTGTACGCAGCTCATTCGCTCAGCCCCTCGAAACCCTGCTCTCTTTCTCTGCTTGTCAGACCACAAATGAGAAAAGAATTAGCTGACTGCAGCCTGCGGCCCGTCTTCCTTGTTACCACTGCTGTGAAATGCTTCTCCAGGAGGAGAGTGGGCAGCAGCTCAGGAGACTGGGCTTCTGTCGCTGGCTGTAGCAACTCAATTTTGGCTAGCAAAAAATCTCCAGCACCTGTCACAGCGGGCTGGTGGCCAGCAGCAGCGCTGGGTCAAACCTGTGTAACAGCAGCAACAGAAAGTTTGCTGATCTCACGGGTAGTCAAGGGTGTCCCGTCCCACGGAGCTGCGGTTTGTGCTGGCTAAAATTAGGTTAGCTGCTGCCTGCTCTCCTCCCATTGAGGTGGTCTGTAGCGGCGCGGTGTGATGTGGAGGACACACTGTGATCCAAGGCTCTCGCTAATGAACGCCACATAAACGTGAACTTGAACCCACAGCTGTGAGGCTTTGGCTTTGGTTAGCAGAAGGCTAAACTCTTAGCAACATTTTCTCTCCATCTCTGAAAGACTTCGCAGATACTGACACGTTTTATTTAATTTATGGTCAGACTCTTTTAGACTATTTCTAAGTCTGTCTTCCTTTTTTGAGTTGCTGTGCAGTGTAGACAGTTGTTGCCAATACTGGAATAGCAAGTTTCTCTGCAGGATTTGCCATTAAGTAAGGCTTTTACTGAAAAGACGCACATGCACATCAGCATTTGAAGAACAGCCAATCTCTGAAATGACCTGAGATTGGCCAGTGTCACAGGCTAGATCCATTAAAGATTGAAAACAGAGCCAAGAGGAGGTGCAGAGGTCTAGAGTTCTCTCAGACCACTTAAATTACAATAACCTCAAAGTATATTATGGGATTTTTGCTCAGTGAAGCCAAAACAAATCTGCCTACCTCAGCTTTAACTGTCCCATAATGGACACCTAATGGAGCTAATGGAGCTCATTGAATACCCTGACCCAAACATTATTGAAATGGCAGAAAATACACAGCAATAAATTAACAAAGTGATGATGAAACGTACGGTCTGAAGCCAGATTCTGGGCAGAGTGTGATTTCTGCAAACCCGTCACACTGTCCGACAGCAGTGGAGCTTTGGATGGAGGGTTGGACAACCTCCACAAGTGGAACCCTGAACTCCTTTTCTTCTTCAGGGATCTGAGGACGGGAGCACAGTCTCTCTCTGGAGCATCGACCCTGCTGAGAGGCAGCACAGCAGCTTTGAGATCACTGCACACAAAAAAATTCAGCCACAAAACTGGCAAAAACAAGCCAGAGTAAATATCACTTCTGTTGATTTATGTCTTCATTTTCTCTCGTGTCTGTGCTACATTTTGCCCACGCTGTAGTAAATTAGTCTACTTTATTTGCATGTGCATAATTACTTTAGATGAGAGTTCAGTTTATCCCTGCTTTTGTTTACCCTTATCCATTATTAATCTGTAAGTAACAGCATGATTCTTAGAGTAGGAATGTGTAAACAGTGTCCTAGCATGACCTCAGAAAAGTCCTGTTTTGTCAAGTTAGTATTACACTGCATTCTTGCAATGTGCACTTATTAATGTTTTAAAATCATTTATTCATGCAAACAGAGTACCTTTTTGTGCTTTTTCGATCTTTTGCATTTATGATTCATTAATCCAAGTCTGCCAAAGCAGCACTTGTCTAAAAATAAACCCCATGCAGCTCTGAGTCTGTGTTTCCTTCTTACTTTGGCCCCTCCATCCTGCCCGGGGACACGGGGGTCTTATCATCCGTGTTTCTGCTCTGGCTATCTTCCATCAAGGGCCGAACTTTTGACACAGGGGGTTTAGCAGAGTGGCTGCCTTGTTCCTTCCCGTGCACTTTGCCAAACGGAGGCATGCCCCTACACAGATAGAAGGCATTACAGGATCAGGGGAGCACAAGAGTAAATACACAATGTATTCCTCTAAGGCAGGTTAATGGAATAGTTTGACATTTTGGGAAATATGTTTATCCACTTCCTTGCAGAGATTGTAAGGAGAAGATTTATCAAACTCTCATGTTTGTTGGGTAAATATAAAGCTGCTGGTTAGCTTAGTTTAGAAAGCAGAATGGAAATGGCTAACCTGGCTATCTACTGTGTTTGACCAAGAAATAGTCCAATGCATTAGTTTGGCGCTCACCAGTAAACCACAACATGCTTTTTACAAATTACTTTGGTAGAGAGAAAATAAACAAGATATAACATGAGCTCCAGAGGTGCTGGTAGGAAGATTTTGTTACCTTTGGAAAGAGCCAGGCTAGCCATGTACAGTCTTGGTGCTAAGCTAAACAGCTGATGCCTGTAGCTTTGTATTAACTTAAAGGGACAGTTCACCTCAAAATCAAAATAACAATCCAGATAATATGTGAGCTGTTTCCCCATGTTTTTTGTCTTTGTGTGCTGAGCCAGGGGTAGGCAACCTGCAGCTCTGGAGCCACATGCAACTCTTTAGCTCCTTGCAAGTGGCTCTATGTGGCTTTTACAAAAAGTATATTTTAGATTTTCATTTTTATTGCTATAGATGTAAAGTGATTCTTACATTTCCCAGTTGTAAAAATATGAAACCGATACACATTCTGTCAACTAAAGTGTGCATAGTATGTCTCTGACCTGGTGCCTTCTCCGAAATTGTGATGAAGCTAAATAGCAGTGGCTAGTTAGCGATGTAGTCTCCCTTGCTAAGCTAGCTATTGATTCCAAATTCAAAACAGAAAAAGGCTCAGAGGAAAACCTGATAGCGAGTGGACAGATTTCTTTGCTTTCACCACATTTATGAATGCTCATGTAGAGCTATTAGTGATATTGATAATCTAATATAGATCTAACAGGCTGTGTGACCTTTATTATAAAGCACACATCTGCATTGCGGATCCAGACAAATTAAAAAAATAAAGACCAAAAACTGGCTCTTAGGATAGTAAAGGTTGCTGACCCCTGTGCTAAGCTAACCAGCTGCTGGTTGTAGCTTCATATTTAGCGTACAGACATGAGAGTGCTTTCTATCTCAGCATGAAATAGTTATTTCTTTAAAAAAAAACTTCTTTAATAGTTGAATGTCTCGCTGCACAGTCACTGTTAATGAAGATAAAAAGGTTAAAAACTTTCAAGGACAAAATAACAGACTTCTTATCCACATAAAAATACCCAAACAAAGATAACAATGTCATTTTAAAGTGACAGCCTGCCTCGATCTGGAGGGTACACAGATGGTTTAGCAGAGCAGTGTGCGTGATTCCACATGGGTTTGTAATTATAGCTGTGAATCCACACTGGTCTGAAGTGGTCAACAGTACCTGTTATTATGTCCTCTGGCCAGGAAGCGTGAAGACATACTGAGCCTGGGGACTCTGCTCTGCTCAGCTGTGGACAGACATCAAGCGTTAGGAACAAAAAAAACAAAAAGGAAAACAGAGACAGTGGCAAAGAGAGAAGAAAAACACACAGAGACAGAGAGAGGAAAACGAATGAAAAACAGACAGTGGAAGAGAGACAGAAAGGCTGATCAGTATTGTTTGCATGTCTACGTGCATATGAAATAATCTAAAGGAATAGTTCAACCTTTTGGGAAATAAGCACATTAATTGTCTTGTCCAGGGTTAGATTAAAAGAGAGATACCAGTCTTTTATCTGTCCGTTGAATTTGAAGATACAGCCAGTTAGCTTAGCTTTGCATAAAGACTGGAAACAGCATCAGTTTCACATCCAAAGAACAGTGTTTGGCCTCTCCTACCCATGCTGCAGCTCTCTTCCAACGTCTCAAAGTTCTGCTTGAGGAAATCTTCTTGACCGACGTCCACAGTGTCGGTCACTGTCCTCAGAGCCTCGTCCATGCTCGTCACTCCTGCCTTTTGCTTCCCCGTCTCTTTACTCTCCTCATCAGAGCTGTCCTGGCTCAGTGACTCCACATCTGCAGAATCTGAGAAAGCAAAGGGATATAGGTAAACAGCCCCTCTAAACCCTCCTTGACCTTGGTACATCTGCTGCATACAGCAGGTAGGAACCAGATAATCCTTAACAAATGACCAGCCAGATGACTGAGGCTTATGTGGTCGTATTATCTGATATATTTCTATCAGGTTTGAAACTGGGGAAAAAATCCTAGCCTCCGTGTGCTCAAATCCCTCTCAGCAGGTATCGGCTTTACTGTATGTTTAAGAGACACTGTGGCTTTCATGTACATTTTGGCTTTTCATTTTAAATCCAGTCTTCTCTGCACACCTTGAGAAGACATTTCGAACTTGAAACAGGAACATAGACAGATAAAAAATACTGAAATATTGCATACAAGTTTGTTATCTTTTAAAATCCTCAGACAGTCAGTTTCATTCAAGCTCAGCCTTTTGAAGAAAAGGAAAGAAGCAAGAAAAACCTTCACCAAAAGCAACCATCTGTAGAAATCAGGTATGATTTTAACATCTAAAATGAATAACAGTGGGGCATTTTTTGTTTGCAGAAATAAAGTACACTCCTGTTAAAAGAAGCATGCATTACTGTCTGCCGGTGTCGTTTCTAACAGAACCATTAGGGGGTGCTAACGTGGGACATTTTCAAATTGCACACATACAGAAGTGGCTTTAAATGCTAATCTTCATGTCTTGTGTTTTAATTCTAGCAAAAGTCAATTAATAAATTCAATTAGTCCCCATCATTATTGTGTGTTCCTTTAACATTTTTTTTCTCGTTGTGATGAGAGTGAGACCTCACCATCCCGCACACGATCCAGGCTGGAGTCCCTGCTGTCGTAGCCCAGAGAGCAGGCACTGTCCGGGCTGCGACTTTCCTTGCTGTCACTGCGGCTCCCTCGCCCTTGCATCCTGCAGTGCTGCTCCCGCACCATGTAACCACTGACGTATGAAAACAGAGAGAGGCAGAAACAATGAGGAACAGAGGCGGAGGGAAACATTAAACCAAGAATAGAAAAGGCACTTTTGTTGTCTCTGTGTCACTGTGAGCACTGGAGTGAAAGCATGTGTACTAAGTGGGGATTTACCTGCCCTGCAGACCTGCGTCGCCCTCGTTCTCCTCGGGGTAGAGCACGGCTCCATCAGTCCCCCTGATGCCCTTGGATGGGTGTGAGGACAGCCAGTCAGCATGTGGCCAGGGCCGATGCCTCTTGGCTCTCTCCTCCAACTGCAGCTGCAGAAAATGAGGCTTCTTAGCGGAGCAATTACACACACATGGATCCATATGGACAGCTCCCTCCTTCTCTCTCATAGATTAACACATACCATGGGCTCCTGGACACTGGACGTGGTCCGTCTCTCTTTGTCATGAGGGGGGCAGTTATTCTTGGGAGCAAAGGTCTCCAGATGCCTCAGGTCCAGCATGGATTTCACCATCAGCTCCACAGAGCCCATACGATGAGACCAGCGCCTCCGAGGGCGTTTAGAGGAGTCAGGTGTGACCTGGCTGACGACTCCATGCTAGAGAGGATGTACAGGAGAGTTGACACAGTGAACCACAGTTTCTCTCAAATAAGATGGGAACGTACGAGCAGCCAGTGGCCAGTTAACATATATAATAATATAAATAATTAGTCCCAGACGTCTGTTGGGATGCTGTGAATCCTCAAAAAGCTCTCTTTTGATGTTTTTTATGCACTCTGGCATCTTATTTACATACAAAGAACAAAAAATGAATTTTATTGTGAATTACAAAATGGTTGGTGGGACACCTGGCTCCCTATCTGACCCGTGGTTCGTAAGTTAAGTACCACTGGCATAGAATTCAGTAGGAAAAGGTCCCTACCGATATCCAGCGTATACGGAATCGTCCCTAGCATAGATTAAAGCCTCATTTCCACCAGGCAGTTCAGTTTAGTTTGATGCACATTCAAAACGGTTATTTTTCTGTTTCCATTGTGAAACGTTGTGAATAGTACCAACAGTACCGTCCCCATGTTTGGTCCCCCCTCTGTTGGGGTACCTAGTACACTGATCTGGTACTAAAAGGTGGAGCTGTGAACACTGCATTTCGTTGATTGGTCAGTAGAGGACGGTCACTCTTGCTCAGGGGTGAGGTGTGGCAGGTTTATGTAACAACTGTTCATACCATGGCAAGTTTTTCATACATAAACTATCATTATAAAATGAAAGGATGTCTTGTTGCCTCTAGCAGCAGCTTTAGACTGAGAAAAATAATTTGACTGACTGTGCCGACTGTTGGCAGCTAACAGTTCACTTGTAATATTACTCAATGCATGAGCTGACAACGTGACTCAATCAACAACCTTTAGTTTCTATTCGACCACTCTAACCGTTCCATTTGTCCTCTTGAATGACACATGCTTTAGTGATGACTGGATCTTTAAGAAAAAAAATGTGTTGGAGTGTCGCTCCAGCGCGTCAGCACTACACCCCCTGCTCTTGCCTGACAAGGACTCAATGCACAAACCCGCTATTTTTAAACATCCCATCGAGAGCGACTCTCACTGCAGCCTGTTCCTTTTTATTCTAATCATGTTGGGATGCAAAGGCCGTTACGTGGAAGATAAACAAGGTAAAGATGCTTTACTGTGTCACCGGTAAAGAGGACATAGAGCTTAAGCTGGATGAAGCAGTGAGTGACAGCAACCCCACCCACATTTAAGAGTACTGTCTGCGGTGGAAACCCTAACCCTAACCCCCAGGGTCTAGGGTACACCTCTGTAGGGTTTACCTTTAGTTCTAAAGGCACTACACCTACACAGGTTTTTAATGCTGGAAACAGGCAGGTTTTTATTTAGGTATTATGACTTTATTCTCATTATAATGACATTCTTCTCAAATTAATTACTTTATTCTCGACTTCTCAGCAAACACAGATGGGTGGGATTTGTTATGAATGTGCAGACAGTTTTGAACATCAGCAGAAATCTTGCTATAACACAAAAGAGCTGTAAAAGTCCTGTGGTTTGTAAATAAAATGCACATTTAAAAGGATTACTTCCCCAAATAAAAGACACACAGGAGGACTGAAGAGTAAATCATGGCTACATGTGTGTTGCCTCAGCAAACGAGAATAAATATATACATATTTAGTGACGGCCTCACTGCATTATATTCCACTATATTTTTTATGTTATGAACTTTCACCTGTCTAACATAATAAAGACATTTCCACTAAGACCCCCTGCTCTGCCCCTTCTGTATGTTGAAATAAAACCTATGCCCTATGAATGAATTATGTGATACAGCAGTTCTGGAAATTAAAGCACTTAAGTGTCAGTTTTCCTCCACATGCACACATCTCAGATGAGGTTGTGTGATGTAGTTTTCATTACCCACACTTTAGATTTCACGTAGCTTTTTATCACTTTTAAACTCAGCGGGGGATTCCCACATCCACATCACAGAGGATTTAATCTCATGTGTGGTAGAGAGAAGCCGGAGATCTTTAAGCCACTTCAGTCCTTGTGAAGTACTGACAGAAAGAGACAGTAAACTGGAGCAGCAGCTCAACTGTCTGTTCTACATACGTAAAGCCTGTACTGATTATTAAATGCTGTTACTGAAAACTATAAAGCAGTTGTCAGGAATTGAATTAAGGGAAGACATAAATAGGATGTACCTAGCATGAAACAACAACAATAAAAAATACTGGAACACACACACGAGTACACAAAAGAAAAATATTACACACTGCATTATAATGGACACCCACACTCAAGTAGAAGCAGCCCTCCCAAACGTCTAATAAAGAACATTTATCGCAGTCTTCCCACTTTGCTGTCTCATCATTCGATCATCATCATCTCTCTTTAGAAAACATGCTTCCTGCCCAGTTTATTTCTATGATAATAAAAAGATGTAAAATGAGTGATGGGACGGTGCAATGACTGTCTTCACTATCATTATTTCTAATACAAAAGCATTAAAGAGCATTTCTGCTACTACTGCAGTATTTGGAGTAGTTCCACAGGTACAATGCACATGAACTCCTCAGGCACAGAAATAGCTTTTGCATCTCTTTTAGCAACACGACTTAAACCGCTTATATGGAAGGAAAAATCCCTCCAACCTTTAAACTATGGATTTAAGACTAAATACATCATCTGACTTTAACCCTTTGAGACCTGGAGCAACATTACTTTGCTTGTACTGCTTTAAGACGCCTTTCACTAAAATTAACACCTGAGCAAATTGGTGTGATTTCTTTCAAAATCATGGGGACAAAAGGAAATGAGCAAATGGCAAAAAATTAATAGATTTAGAAAATTATTTTTAAAAATTGGGGAAAAAATCATATTCATAATAATTATTATTACATATTTAAAATTGTGGTACAGAATTATTGTAATTTTTACCAGGTCATTTCTTTGTTTGTTTGGTTTTGTTTACTAATTTTCTTATTTTTAATTTTCTCGTTTTAGTAATATCTTGCAAATTTGTTTAGGTCATTTTTTCTTTCGTTGTTTATTGCCCTCTTCTTGTGTTTTTGAAATAAATCAAGCTAATTTGCTCAGATTTCAAAGGGTGAAAGAAAATTTGCTAATCTACAAAAGAGTATGCTCAGAAATTTTACACTATGACCATTTTTGACCTATATAGAAAAAATGGACACCACTGACACTGCAGTCTTGTAATACTGACATCATATATATTTCACTCATTTATTTGTAGCTTGTATTAATTTAATTAGCTATTAGCTATTTATTTTTTGGTATTTTTCTCTGACTAGTCATTTAGTTTTCTATTTTCTTTTTATTGTCTAGAGTATTTCTTTTAATTTGAATTATTTATTATTTTATTTTTTCTTATCAATGACCTTCGTCACATTAAATTTAATAGTGCTATGACTTGAAAATGTTTCTGCAGTTGATTCGGTTTGATTACTTATAGCACAGTGGGGATGGTGCTCTCTGGGGGGGCGATTTGTATCTGTGATTAATTGGATTTTATATGACTTTAAACACCAATAATAGATCAAAAAAGAGCATTTCCAATGTTAATTATTTTTGTTTAAACTGATAACAGTGTTTTCACATTGAATATAACCACCAACCTTCGTCAGCTCCCAGTCCTGTCCTTCATCTGAGCCACCTGTTGAATCAAAGAGCACAATTATCAGAAGCTTCAAAATAATGACATAATACTCGTTTGATGTCTGGATTGTTCTTGTCAACGCTGCCCTCCACAGAGAGAATAAAGGTCAGGATTACTACAGATGGGAGGTATTCTCTAACACAAGTGGTTACACCTGAATGGGCAACATGTGGTCTGCTACTATTACATGGAATCCTTAATTCCCTTGATAAACACCAGGGGTCAGATGTATAATATTCTCTGTAGATTCACAACTAAAACTGTCTGTATGCACAAAGGCAGAACTGTGCACGCACATTCTTTTCATCAGATGTATAAATCTGCAGCTACGCCTGATTCTCTTTTATAAATCTCAATCATTGTGGAGCAGGGCGCACCTGCACGAGCCTCATTTACACATCCACAGTTCACCATCAATGGATGCAGAAATGCCTTTAAACACACGCCTGCACCACTTATTAGACCTGTCGATGAGAAATATGGCACAGAAGAGAAGCAGTTTCACCGACTGTGTTGCAACGGTGAGCTTCTCCAGCGGTGCCAGAACATCTGTCATCACACACGGCTGTGGATATTTATAGAGCCCATACCACTAATTCATCACACGTTTCTGCAAACCGTCATCGGGGTAAAATCTCAATCATCGTTGTTATTAAATGTCAGAGGGATGATCGATGATTCATTCACGGCGCTCACGTTGAAACTGACTTTACAAAGTGCTTTAGGATAAAATAAAACCATCATGAGATCATGGCTCAAATGTAAATAAAACTAATAATGAAATTCATCATTCGTAAATTATTTAAATTGGCTTTGTAAATGCCCCTTTGATCAATATTTTACCTGGCTTTTAACTTATATTCAGTCTCCTCCTCATTATATACGCCTGGTCTGAAGAATACATGAGGTGTGCACACTCTAACTGCACATTCTTCCTTTATAAATATGTGTGGGTAAGGGTGTATGCACGGTTTTCGTAGGTATGTATCATTTATACATCTGGCTCCTCAAGTGGGGTTTATTCTTCTACGTTAAACTGACAGTGTAGGCCTATGTACAGCTATAAATCTGCCTTAACCACCAGCTCAGTTCCACATCACAGTACCTGTGTCCTCCTCTCCATGGCTGCTGTCAGATGAACTATTAGTTGCAATGTCCTCTGGGTCATTGGGGTCGTCATTCTCTGCTCCGTCGTCCTCCTCCTGCTCACGGTCACTGTCAGAGGACAGCCCACCCAGAGTGGGGGCACTGTACACCTCTCGCCTGTAGTAACACCGTCAGAGACAACATGATGAGCATCCTGATGTCTTTATACTTTTATCATTAGCACTAGGTTTATGGAATGATTGTAAAGCTCCCAGACGGTGGTGTGTGTCGTCACCTGAGGCTGGAGGTCTTGCTGGGTGGTGTGTTTGGGTTTTGTCGTAGCTGGCAGAGCCTCTCTCTCATGCTGATTGTCAGTTCTGGAGCCAGTCGCCACACAAAGATACAGCTGGGAGATAAAAGCATTCGGGCATTAAAAATTCAACATTTCATTTCAGCTCCACTATTGAGGAAACTGTCTGCAAACACATTTCCCCACTCATTTCCTCTGGCAGCAGTGGCTGAAGATGATTTTCATTTGATGCTCCAGTCTGGGTTTTCAACAGTAGGTTTATTCTTGTGCACGATTCATGTTCGGATGCTTCGTTGTTATTAGAGCTCTTAATTTAAATATAGACCTAATGCTTGTTATCTTTTTAGAAATACAACTAAATTATAACATTCTAAATGTTGGATTGTCTCCAGTAAAATCTACATTACTAGAGTGAATCAAAGGCAGCCAAAAACAGGACAGTTTCTCACCTGTCCCCCGACACAGAAACCAAATGCCTGCAGTCGTTGGTGAACTTCATCCCCGTGACAATCTCTGCAAAACAGAAAATATGGCAAAGCTAGTTTCATTACAGTGTCTGGCACATGCAGGTGGTGATCCCTCCCTCTCTGCTACAGACCTGTAATTTACACACAGCTCAGGCTGACAACATAAAATATGTGTGTGTGCAGGTGTGTGTTCTGTTACCAGAGTGTCCATCCATAGTGGCGACACACTCCCCAGTGTAGAAGTCAAAGATGCAGATGTTTTTATCGGAGCAGCTGGTGGCCACGTATTGACCGGACGGATCAAGCTGAACCTGCCAGGACAGAGGACAAGGAGTCAATACACTGTATGTACAAGGAGGGAACATTTGGAGTCTGTGGGGAGAGACATGTTACCCTGAGCAGACTGCCGTCCTCACTCAGTGATCCCTTGTAGAGTTTCTTCTGTTTACCACTGCTGATGTTAAAAATCCTGCAGTCAAAAGGAAAAACATTTTTGTTTCCTGTTGCTGACCTCATGAACTTTCATAAACACACACACACGTACCCACACACTCACCTGATGCAGCGGTCCTGACAGCCGACAGCAGCATACTTGCAGGTGGGGTCTACGCCCATGTCGTACAGCGTGGTCTTCCTCACCATGTGGTGTGAACGCCTGAACTCTGTTCCTCTGTCAGTCTGGGAAACAAAGAGAAACACAGTCAGGTCAACGGTGTTAACTGAAACTCTGGGAAAGCTGGACACTAAAAAAGTACACAAGATACAAACTCAAAAGTTAAACACGATCGCTTACAGCTTCCTATTTATATGTGTCTCAGTGACTAATGGACACAACAGCTTTTCAAATTGTTCCAGCACTGAGCAGACGCGAAACAAGCGGCAATGTAATCACTCTTGGCATGTTCGCTGTCCACTTACAATATTTCTTTCAACCACTGACAGGCTCAAATTTTTATTCTACATGTCTGACAACATTATGGAAAGGATCCCTACAGAGATAGACCCTTTTGTTATAGATTACGATAATTTTTGTTTCACCAAAAACAGCCCCTAAATGTCCATAGTCAAACCCACCAGACTACATTTAAATAAACACTGATTTTAGCATGTTTGCGATTTTGGGGCTGTTTCTGGTTAAACCAGAAATGATATTACGCAATAACAAAGAGGTCTATCTCTGTAGGGATCCTTTCTATAAAGTTGTCAGACACTTCGAAGAACAATCTGAGCCAGTCAGAGGCAAAAACAAGCACTTTTAGTGAAGGTAAATTTGTTTTTCGGCTGCTGGCTGCAGCCCTGCCGCTCAATACTCGACCAATTTCAAAAATTGTTCTTTCTGTTAGTCACAAAAATACAGTAAAATAGGGTCCGAGTTGAAAAATATCAAAGTTACCGTGTGTGTCATGTCTACATCACTGACCTAGCTGTGCTGTAAACTGAGCTGACAAGAAGCATAAATTAAGTTATTCCACTTCAATGAACTCTGATCTTTACATTCTGCATATTTTCCCTGTGGGTCTACAGAAGTTAGGCACAATATACATGCTATACATACTCCAAGCGAGCCACCTTGCAGCTCATCTTGTAACAGAGAAAGCTTTTTAGAAGCTGCACTGAAAGGAAGGAGCCAACTTGGCCTGTGCCTTTTAGTTTAAATCAAAATAAATACATGCATCTTAAAAGTGGGTACACATACACATAGCTGCTTAAAATGCATAAAAGGCAGAACATGGATTATTTGCCTCAGTTAAAGTTTGGCTGATGGAACGCACTTGGCAAAGACCCAGTGTGAGTTAAAATAAGTTGTATCATTTAACAAGTTCAGGCCAAAGAAAATCCGTGTTTGTGCATCTAATCATGGTCTTAAGAGACTATTATGGTTTGTCTAGAAATGCTGAAAACACAGAGCATATATGATAACAGACAGTACACAATATGCTCGTTCTCCAGGGAGCACAGAGCTGTCACAACAAGTTTCTAAAATGAGCACTCCATACATCTCTGGACGCTGTGGGGACGTTCTACTGAACACTAACAAGCCATTGTTTATTGTGCTCTACAAAACGTAATGAGTCACTGCAGTGGCCTGAATCGTGTCTTAAGTTTATTAAGAACGTTGTTAACTTATGCAACTCTGACCAAACAGAAATTGTCCCAGTGACCCAGAAGCAAATCTGGAGAAAGTATGCAGCCGGATGTTTCCTTTGTCCCATTTAGGCATACGACCTGCAGTCCAATGCTCCGTTTGCGGTACTGTTGTGTTGCACAGTCAGTCCTTAATGTGAGGAATTAATCATTGAATTTAATCAAAAAAGATGGCTGAACCAGGATTAGCTCTTCGTTGTGTCTTTTATGGCCAGAAATAATTATGAGAATATTTTGGAAATGTTCCCATGTACCAAAATTAAGCAGTAAGTCAGCTGAAACCAGACATTTACGGTGATTTTAATATAGCTGCAGGACAAACTAGCCTCAAATGATGTATTACCTAAATAAAATACTGGGAATATGTGATTATGAGAGAAAAAGCAATGACAATAAATTTGTCAGAAAAGAACTGTTGTCAAAAAAGAACTGTTGACATTTTAGGAAATGTGCTTACTTACTAAAAGTCAGATGAAAACACCACTGTCATGTCTGTGCGGTAAATGTTTAGCTAGAGGCAGTGGGTGGTTAGCTTAGCTTAGCTTAGCTTAGTTTAGCACAAAGGCTTGAAACAGAGGGAAACAGATCGTCTGGCATGTCGTTTTTACACATTGGGGTTTGAACAGAATAAACTAACAAGATTTAACATCTTAATTAGTGAGTTACTTTTGGACAGAGCCAGGCTTGTTGTTCCCGGCCTTCATGCTAAGCTAAGCTAACCAGCTACTGGCTACAGCTACATATTTAGAGTACAGATGTGGAAATGTTCTCCTTAATCTCCTCAACAAAAACGCTAAATCAGTTATTACTTAACAACAAGCAAAGCACTTGAAGTTAAAGCCCCTACAAGGAACTTTCATTTTGAGTTGATTTTGGCGACCCTGTGGACAAAAGCGGTAGTGTTTTGTCGGAATGAAGCCTACATTTCCCATGAGCTCTAGCGCGTATTGT
>NC_065517.1:39386430-39389567 GCF_006386435.1 Epinephelus moara
GGGTGAATCTGTGCAACCTGCGGCCTCTGTGTGTGGCTCCCCGGACAGCTAACGCCGTGGACCCGCCGGCTCCTGCCAGGATTGGGCTGGTAAATGCTAGATCGCTAGCGAACAAAACGTTTACCCTTAAGGACTTCCTGGTCCTTCATCTTTGGTGGTGAATGTTCTTACACAGCTACTGACCTCCACCACATTTGTGCTGCCAAAATGCGTGCACATGCTTACATCCGCCATCCCTGTTTAAACTGTAGAAGGTTTTATTGGGTATTCTACATCAGTATTCACCTCTGGAAAGTTACATGCTTGATGGTGGGAACTGATGGGATGTATCTCGCTCAGACGTGTCTTACCTTGTGTGCAGTGCGGAAGTAGATGCTCTTGTCTGCCCCACAGCTGATCATCCTCACCTTGTTGTCATTGGCTGAAGAACAAAGACACAAACTGAATGAGGACTTTTTGTAACTTTAAAAGAAACAATGAGAGATTGAGGCCTGTAGGCAATGAAAAAGAAATGCTACTCTTCATCAGTCGGCCACTAATAGTAATTTTCTACACTCTAAGGAGACATAGAAGATTTAAAAACAAAATCATGACTAAATTAATCCCAATTCAAAATCAAAGGCAGATACTGATGCAAGTATGCAAATCCACAGAGAGAGAAAACAAAGTGTAAAAAATAAAAAAAGTACACAGCAGACAAGGCTTTGCTTCTAACAAACAAAGCTCCACCTAACACATGTATAGTTGTCCTCTATTATATAAACAAGCAGCGCTGCGAGCAAATAAAAGAGTGGGACTGAATGGAGATGAAAGCGAGGATTAAGCAAAGATTAGCTGTCAGATGTTGACAGTGTCTCAAGTGGCTCACCAGCAAAGCGGACGGCTGTTATGGATGAAGAGTGCTCGTCGAGTGTCTGCACCAGACTGTAGTCGTCCTCAGCATCCAAGACGTGGATCAGACGGTCCCTGCTAGCTGTGGCCAGCAGCTTCAGACCTGACAGTAATAAGACAACTTAATCACATAATCGTATACACAGCCAACGCACAGATATTCCACAAGCATGCCATCATTCTAATCACATATACACACACACACACCGACCTGTTTCTGGTTTACTGTATTCGAGACAGAGGATCTCAGCATCGTGGGCCTCCACTTTCAGAATCTCCTCCATGCTGCTGAGGTCGTGAACCCTACAGAGTATAAATTCAAATTTTTGTTTTAGGATGGAGGTCACCTCAGTCAGTCATCAGTCTCAGTTTAAGCCTTCTTGTCCGACCTTAGCATCCCGTTGCGATCTCCAGATGCCAGGTGTTTGCCGTCTGGACTGACACAGATGGTCCGGATGCCGGTCCTGCTTTCTGCTGTCTGTCCATCTCCTGGTTTGTCCGCATTCATATTTGTCAAACACTCCGGATCCAGCAAGGCACTGGTGTTTCCGTCTACGTAGATTATATTCAGGAGATCCTGCAAAGCAATGACGGATACATGAATGACCCATCACAGTAGGAATGTCTGCTCCTGAAATGTTATTTTTTTCTTTGGTATGACATGAAGACATAAACACTTGAGGTCTTCACAGGTCCAAAATTATGGACCTGAAACCAGGAAATTTGTTCTGAGACCCGACTGAACCTGATCATTTTTAGAAATATAAATACTGAACCGTTTTCCCCCTAGATATTACAGACAGGAAAATTTTGTGCCACTGCTAAACACGTTTATCATGTTGGATACAACATACTGTTCATACCCATCTTAATGTATATAATGTTTAAAGGGGAATCGAAGGCTTTATACCATTCTGAATACTCCATTTCCAACAGTTATGTCATAGTGTGCTGGGTTTCTTTATATGGTCATCTGTTCCAGGCACGCTACTGAAAGTGTTTACATTATGTAGCTTTCACTGCTACGTGTAGCTACATGCTAATATCGAGAGAACATGTAATCTTGGTTGCAGATGTTGTAAATTTCTCCTCGTTTTTGAATCATATTCCTGCTGGAACGTGTCCGGTTGTATTCAGAAGCTTTAGTTGATTTTTCATGGTAAAAAAGTGGCACTGTTTTCTGCTACAGTCATTACCCCAGCTGCAAGAACACTGCTACATGTAGCTACATGCTAATATCAGGAAAATATATATAGTCTTGGTTGCAAAGACAACAATTCTTCCTGAATTTGAATCATATTCCTGCTGAACATGTCCAGTTTCTTTTAGAAGCTTTTATTGGTGATTGTTCAAAGTAAGAAATGCCACTATTCTCTGTTCCAGCGATTCCCCAGCTGTAAGTGCACTGCTACGTGTAGCTACATGCTAATATCGGGAGAATAAGTAATCTTGGTTGCAGATGTTGTTCATTTCTCCACAGTTTTGGATCATATTCCTGCTGGAACGTGTCCGGTTGTATTCAGAAGCTTTAGTTGATTTTTCATGGTAAAAAAGTGGCACTATTTTCTGCTACAGTCATTACCCCAGCTGCAAGAACACTGCTACATGTAGCTACATGCTAATATCAGGGAAATATGTAGTCTTGGTTGCCAGTGTCACTAATTTCTTCCTGAATTTGGATCATATTCCTGCTGAACGTGTCCGGTTTCTTTTAGAAGCTTTTATTGGTGATTGTTCAAAGTAAGAAATGCCACTATTCTCTGTTCCAGCAATTCCCCAGCTGTAAGTGCACTGCTACGTGTTGCTACATGCTAATATCAGGAGAACATCTAATCTTGGTTGCAGATGTTGTTCATTTCTCCACAGTTTTGGACCATATTCCCACTGGAACATGTCCGGTTGTGTTTAAAAGGACTTATTGGTGATTTTTTAACCACTATACTCTTTTTGAATGCAGTGACGGTGCAGAGACAACAAAATACGACTACCCAGAAACTCAGACCAGTCAGAGCAGACTAGGCTTTTTTGGGATGGAGGCTTATAGAGACAGACGCTACAACAGAGCATTTCAGACAGAGGGTGAGTACAGGTGTTTCAGCTCAGACAATATGAGGAAAATAAAGTGTTTTTCGATCATTAAAGGGATAGTGCACCCAAAAATGAAAATTCAGCCATTGTCTACTCACCCATATGCCGAGGGAGGCTCAGGTGAAGTTTTAGAGTCCTCACATCACTTGCGGAGATCC
>NC_065517.1:39389769-39444360 GCF_006386435.1 Epinephelus moara
GACGAGCAGTATGGAGATATTTTGTGGTTTCAATTATGTGTTTTTGGATGTTTGAATCTGGGGCGCCGTCAGCCTCCATTAGGTGGAGTTGTGTTGCTACCTCCTCCCCCCTCGGATCTCCGCAAGTGATGTGAGGACTCTGAAACTTCACCTGAGCCTCCCTCGGCATATGGGTGAGTAGATAATGGCTGAATTTTCATTTTTGGGTGCACTATCCCTTTAAAGCATGTAAACATGTTCTAGCAGAAAACTTTAATGGAAGTGTGAACCTGAAAATGAGCATAAGTGCCTTTAATAATGAATCAGATTATTTTGTTGTTGTGATGTGAGCTGCTGCAACACCTGTTTCCCCAGATCACTATCCATCTTTTGTCTGCTCTGCCTCCAACTTGCTGCTGCTGCTGCTGCTGATGCTAAGTCAGCCTAATCATCACACAAGATACAGCACTTATGCGTTTCTCTCATAATCAGCGCTGATCACAAGTCTTCTCGGATCCACTCTGGCATTACACATAATGACAAATAGACCTGGGACCCATGGTAATAGAACAAGACCTGACCCAGACTCAACTGACCAAAGTAAAACGTGGACCAAAACCTATACAGGTCCCAGTTTTGGTCCTGGGTTGACCCATGAAAATCTCTAAATCAGACAATGATGGCAAACTCACACTGCTGAGGATGTTCTGAGAATGAACATGAGTTTGTGTCCAGTCGCCCACGCGCCACAGTCTGATGGTGTTATCTGCTGAGCAGCTCAGGAATGCACCTGATGACAAACCAGCACCAAATTCCCCGGGAACATCTGGGAACATCTGAGGAAGGACAAGAGAGAAGGTGTTAAGTTGGGTGAGAGTTCAGGGAATATAAATGATGTAAGAATTCCACTGCTGTGCCACATATTTACACTCAGCATTTAACATTTAATCATTAGCTTTGGTACTTTTCCATCTCAAAACCCATGTTGTTGGTTGTGAACATGCTCACTGTGAATGAATAAGGTCAGCTGAGACAAGCCTTTGTATCCACAACTCACAGCTGTAGTCAGAATCACTTATCAAAATCTGCAGAGTTCTGCCGGAGCTGCTGTTGGACTGTGTTCAGCAAACTCGTTGAGCGTGTTAGATAAAGGCATATGGTGGGAGTCTGAGCACAATAGGTGAGTTGGGTACCCTTTACACTTCTCACTCACATGGAAAACTTTTATCTGACAACACCAGGATTATTAGTTGGTGCCACCTCTGCATTTGTTTTGGTGAAGTTCCTTTTTTAGAGAAGCAAGCTACGTCTTTTGTTGGTGTTTTTGTTTTCAGAGGTACGTAGCGATTAGTCAGGCCAGTTTTGTTATATTGATTCCTTTTTGTTTGGCATGACCACCATGTCCCGTCCTCCCCCACATTTTGAGAACCCTTTGCTATGTTTGCCGAGTTGAAATAAATCATTTTCACTTCTACTCTGACTCCTTCAGATTTTTGGTTGTCATGTTATGCTCTCCATTTCCCTTCTGTTTTCAAAAGGGCAATTGGTTTGAAGACAGATACTCGCGCATAAAAAGGGGAATTAACAGCTTTCACTGCCTATTATTATCAAGTTAAAAACTGACACTAATATTAATATTATGGCTTACTTAATGTAATAACCATTAACAAAATACAGCAATAGACTTTTTTGTGTCCCAAAGCAGCCATATTTTACCACTGGGGTGGCCTTATCAATGCCAAACACTCACCCATTTTGTAATTATTACAGGGACAGTTTGCTTCAAAATCAAAAAGACATATTCTATCTCTGCTGCTTTGGTGTGAGTTGCCAAATGTTGGAGATATCAGCTGTAGAGATGTCTGCCTTCAAAATACATCTGATAAACTCAAAAGCAACGTCTCTTTCCAGAAATCATGACCCAGCTACTCAAGATAATCCACAGACCTTGTTGTGACCAGTTTCATTTCAGGAACTATTTTCTTGTCACTGAACTACACCCACCAACTGTATCACCATGCAGAAGAAAACATGCATCCACTGCTAGCTCACCTAGCATTACTGAGCTAGCTAACGTTACAGCTCAGCCGAGGAGGACGCCGTTAATGTTTACATCTCATGCTGTCACGTGTACGGTTGGGTCATGATTTTTGGGAAGAGACATTGATGTGAAGTTTTTCAGATGTATTTTTTGGGACTTTGAGCACCACAAGCTGAGTGCCATCAAGTTCCATTAAATAGTAGAGAAGGCAGACATCTTTAATACTCAGCAACTCACACCAAAACAATCTAGATTGATAAATAGCGCTACAGGTAAGAGGGAAAATAAGTGTTTTTGATTTTGGGCTCTTTAACTCTTTAACACACTTAATCGGGCGCTTGTTTGAAACACAATGCATGTGTCACCGTGGTTAAAGAGGTGTGCATCGTTCGCTTGTTTACCTCCAGGTCCCCGACACAGGCAGCATGGAAGAGGGCAGAGTGCACCTTCCCCACCCTGCTGACGTCTCTCACATCCCACACGTACACACTGTGGTCGTTATAAACACAGCTGAGCCACTGGCTGATAGGGTCATAGATCACGGCGATGACGTCTGGGTAACGGGCATCCGGCTTGGTGGAGAACAGGTGGCTGATGGGAAAGAGATTGGGATACATTTTTAAAGATCATGGAATAACAGCCACAGATGGACAAAGGTTTGTCAGTGGACCCTCTTTCCAAGTCACTGAATAATTTAATCAGTAATCAGTTGCAAACTGAATCATAAAGAAATCACAGGAGCAGTTCTTTAAAGCCCTGTGCAGATTACTGTTTATTACCATTATATCCGTCTGGACTTGAAACATTCAGTATAAAGTACAGTTTGGTAACTTACAATGAGCTTAAAATATTGCACTACTTAAAGTACCACAAAACCCGCTATTGATTTTGACTCCAGCGAGAAACATTTAGGAGTTATTTAGACTGTGAGAAGGAGCCACTTGAGACAAGAGGCACTATAAATTGAGGGCATTTGATCCTGCAGTGGATCCCAGCCAAGGAGAGGCTGTGTTACTCCTGAGCTCTTCCTCACCTGGCCTCGGTGATGGCCGAGATGTCACAGCCAAGGGGGTGCGGCCGCGGCAACGTGCAGGCAAAGTGAAGGTCGGCAGGGCTGAAGGCTCGCACTGTTCCATCAGCACAGCCACAGAAGATCATATCCTCAGACAGAGACAGGGACTGGGCCATGCCCGTCTGTAAGGCAGGACACAAAACAACAGCTCTGTTATTAACACGTGACCTTATTGGACCAAATGTGTAATATAGTTAACATAAAAGTGAATTAACAGAGGCCTCTAATGATCACCAATACAAAGAAAAATCAACTGCAGTTTCATAATTAAGTGCAGGTGAACAGCCGTGCGTGTCAGTAATAATAAAGGTTACAGAAGGTTGCAGTGGGACATGAACGCGTCCTTATTGGAATACTTCCAAACACATCCTGTACTTGTTCTCGTCCCTGCTGCTAATCCCTCTTTGATCCTCTGACAGAAGGCAGGACTCACACACCTTCATCTTCACCTCTTGATTAAACACCACAGCTGGACGCTAACCAATGAGGACTGGTGGTTGTGCCACACTCAGGAAGGTATACGTATATATATACTGAAATTTAACACCAGTAAGTTTTGATAGTTTTCAACCTGAACTCTATTTTCTAATGTTTTGTGTGTCAGTGACTAATGGGATGGGAACAGCAATTTTTGAAACTGGTCCAGTATTGAGCGACACCACTGCTCCCGGCACCTGTGACACAGACTGTAATGTAACAACAAGGAATGTTTACACCGTCAGTTTACATCCCTTCGGAGTGCTTGTTTTTGTCATTGACAGGCTCAGATTGCAATGCTACGTGTCTGACAACATTATGGAAAGGATCCTTACAGAGATAAAGATTCAGATCCTTTTTGTTTAACCAGAGACAGCCCCAAAAATTGCCATCGCCAGCATCACCAAACTCCTTTAAAAAAACTGCAGTTTTAGTCTGTAAAGAGCCAGCATATCTTCGCATCTAACTGGGTGAAATAAGGGTTTATTCAGACCAAACCAGAGCTACTGATCGTTGGAAACGTGGAAAGACAAACTAAGGCAGTTTAAGTGTATTTTATGGTGAGAGAATTGCTGCTTATTTAAATGGAGTCTGGTGGGTTTGGTGACAGCAATTTCCATCTGTTTCCAGTTAAACCAAGAGGAATTTAGGCCCTGTTTAGACGACAACGGTTTCTCTAAAAACGGAAAAGTCTGTCCTTTGCGTTTTAAAAAACTTATGTGTTTATATGATGACGTTATTGAAACGATCCCCGTTCACACAGAGCCGCAAAATCTAGTGGAAACGCTGTAGTATGCACACCAGGCCAATGCGTGGCAGTGTAAATTTGCAAAGCAACACCACGGCATGACGCCATGCGCCTGCGCTGAAGTGCCTTCCTCTACAACGCGGTGATTACAAACCAAAAAAAAGAAGCACAGATAACTTTGTCTGGATGGACGGCGAGGTGGAGTTGCTACAGTAACAGATCTACACTTCACTTCAAATCAACAGGGTGAGCAGCACAAACAGAGCTCGGCATTGTTGCTGTGACGGTCGGCATGCCTAGTGACTGGAACCGTAATGCGCATGTGCGAAAAGTCTCCGTTTTCAGAGGAACTGCATATTGCAAGTTTACATGACAACGGAGACGCTGCCGTTTCCAAAAAGTTGCACTCTGGAAGCCGTTTTCAAAACGTTGCATTTTCAGGCACCCAAAACGCCGCTGTCGTGTAAACGATCGGCCAAAACGCAACTAAAGTTTACCGTTTTCAGTTGAAATCGTTGTTGTATAAACGGGGCCTTACTCTTATACAAAAAGGTTTATCTCTGTGGGGATCCTTTCCATAAGTTGTCAGACACTTAAAATAATAATGTGAGCCTGTCAGTGGCAAAATTAAGCACTTTAAGTGGGCATGTCCCAAATGGTTACTGCTGACAAAAACTACGACGGAAATTTTTCATCAACAACCTTTTTTGCCGTGACGAAAATGAGACGATGACGAGCTGAAAATAGATCTCGATAGTAAGAACTAGACGAAATCCATGTTTCATTTTCGTTGATGAGACGAAACGTGATGAAAATGTTAGTGGTGGACTGTTAGACTTTGAAAGCAGAGAACAGCTAGTCTGCGCCAGGATGTTTTGCTAGCCGCTGAACAGCAGTGGAGCAAGAAGTGGAGCAAGCAGCCACTGGCCGTGGACTTCACAGCTGTTCCCCATAGGACTCCACTCAGTCTGGACTCAAGAAGATTCATGAAACTAGGAGTTTGGGTCTGTCCTTAGGACATTTTGAGCATCACTTAATGTCCTGCATTCTGGGGAATTTTCATGCATCTTGTTTTTCCTTTTCTGTATCAGTTTATGGTGGAAATGTCATTAACTTTGTCAAAAAACTTTGCTGCTTTTATGTTTTGTTATTGAGGGGGACAAATGCCCCCTGTTTCCTTCAGACAGAGCCAGGCTAGCTGAGATATAACCTCATTAGGTGGAATAACACAGCCCAGTCAATATCCCCTACATCTCTCTGATCTGGGGTAAAGTAATTTATATCATTACAAGTAATGGTAGTTAACTGCCCAACTCATCTTTTCACTGTTCGACACTTCCTGTAAGCCTCTCACCTGCAGGTCCACCCACTTGTCCAGCACCCTCTTGCTGTTAAACTCGCACAGCAGGCCAGAGGAGGTGATGCAGAAGATGGAGTCAGACGTAGAGCCCCGTCCACAGGCCACATCACAGAAGAAGTTGTTCCTCAGCTCCCCCAGCAGCCCTGAGCGGCCCAGCAGAGGGACAGGAGTGCTGGCCTACATACCACAGAGGAGTGAAGGTTAGCTGAGGCTCTGACTGAAGAACACTGGTTACATTTACACTCTGTATGTGTCGACATTAAATCCCTATCCACGCATTTGGAAGTATATGTAGCTGTAAGATTTTCCTTTTTTTAAGTAGAATTTCTTGGTGTGAAAAATAACAAAGAAAGGTCAAATGAGAAGTCATGGATTTCACAATGAACGTGTGACTAGTACTAAATTTGATCTTTGTTCGAGTTTTTTTTTATCACACAATAAACAGTTGTGAAGTTGTGAAGAAAACTCTGTGAAGTTCACCACTGTGAGGACACTCTGGAACAATGAAATAACAATTACATGGGAGCTGTAACAAAACCAAACTCCCACTGATCTATGAGAGTGTTTATAGCCGGGACAGTTTTCAAGGCAATGAAGACTTTTCATACTATGCAAAAAAGTTTGGAAGAAAAGAGAAGATTCTTTTAAAGTTAGAAAAGGACTCCAAGCAGAACTAAAGCAAAGAGGAGACAGAAGATGATGTTATTTCCGAGTCTGAGTGAAGAGCGCTCACTCTGGGAGCAGCAATTTCTGGGGACCGAAACACCTCCAGAGGTACACTGCACTCTGACTGACAAAAAAAAAAAAACAGGCTACTTGTCTCAAGCAATCTCAGTCAACTGAGGGGTCTCAAACTGATGATTTGAATCTTTCAGGGTGCAGCCCTAGAGACATCCAAAGTAACGCATCTATGGTTTGCAGAACCTTACAATTCCAACATTATCTCCTAGCTGGGCTGAGCATTATATATTACCTTGCTGGCCTTGCAGTGGTCCAGATACCAGAACTTGACATGTCTGTTTCCCACAGTTACAAAGTAGGAGCTGTCCTCAGAGAAAGACACACCTGTCACCTTACTGGACACCTTGTTGGCAGCCACAACGACATCTTTCTGCAAGAGAACGATACAACAGTATATGGTAAAAACAGAAAGCATACTTAAAGTCTGGACAGAGTCAGGCTAGCTGAGTCCCCCTATTTCCAGTCTTTATGCTAAGCTAAGCTAGCCTGCTGCTGAGAGCAAATTTCCCACACTATTCCTTTAACATATCCAGGAGTGTGTAGGTGAAAGGTAGAAGCTAAAGTCCTTCTAGCTTGAACCAATATGACAAACACAACTGAGTGTTTCAACAGCACAGCAACAACAGTCTTGGCAAGAAGAGCTGACTGTGGGCTACGAGGCATACCTTCCACGCCCAGACGTTGACCATCATGTCATGCTGGTTTCCCACACTGACAATGTATTTGCTGTTGGGGGAGAAAGCCACACAAGAGACGCCATAGTTGTGCTTCTGGAGCTCTGCCACCTGTCTTCGTTCTGCCACGTCCCACAGTCTAACTGCTGGCAGGTGACCGCTCTGGGGAAAGGGAAAGAGAGGGGTGGAGATGGGGAGTGAGTAGTTGAAACAGAGAGAGGAAATAGCTCGGTGGAGGAGGACGTTTGATACGTAGACACACGTTTCCTTCTGTGTGGTGATACAGTAGAAAGAAAATAGTTCCTACATGAAACTGCTCACAACAAGGTCTGTGGATTATCTTGAGTAACCAGGTCATGATTTCTGGGAAGAGACATTGCTGTTGAGTTTTTCAAATGTATTTTTTGGCACTTTGAGCACCAGAAGCCGAGTGCCATTTAGTTTCATTAAATAATAGAGAAGGCAGACATCTCTACAGCTGAGATCTCCAGCACTCTGCAACTCACACTTCACTTCATTCTTCTGTCTCTCCTGAGGAGGGCTGGACCAGAACCACAAAGACTAACCGTCACATCGCTGAACAATGACACGACCATCAGAGGTGAAATTAATATTGAACCCACACAGACCAGCAGGTCCGTCCTCTCTCCCTATTTGCTCCAGCTTTCCCTTCACCTGGAGCAAGGGCCAGAGCAAGTAGGTACTCTTGTGCTGACATTTTTATTTCAGCGGATATTTAGTATCATAGCAACCGCATCCAACCAAAGCATGTCAGTTCATGGGCCTCATTGCCCTTCTGTGTTCTGCATTTCACAATGTAAAACAAGTATTTGATTTGTTTTCAAACCGTGCCATCTTTGTCATATATAAGGCAACAACATACCTGATAATAGCCAAACAATAAAGCTTATTTATAAAGCACTACAGTCAGGTTACATGATGTAATACTGCATATCATGCTCAACACTGCACAAGAAATTCCTTTACCGCAACAGCCCTCATAAACAGAGGAAAGAGGAAAAACATGAACTGTCCCTTTAAATCCACTGGTACAGGAACCACAGAGTCACCTGTCAGCCCAGTCTACCCAGCTCTCTCAGAGATTATCCTCCCCGTCCTCTGCTCACTGTATACAGCTACTTGTCCCTCGACCCGTTCACATTACTCTCTCTGCAGGGATCGAAAGGTCGGCAGGCTATTTGCGTGGCCTCTTGTTTTAATACACAACGACCTTTCAAAGGTCAGAGTTAACAGGTGAGAGGAGAGGCGGCCTGAAGGACGCTGAAAATGGATGACATTCAGCTGAAGACTGAGCTGCATACAAAGGAGACAGAGAGAAAGACAAATACAAAAGATATGCATGTCTGCTGCCCGTCTGTCCTTGATGTAAATTAGCTCCTGTTTGGTGAATGAGTGTGTGAGAGACGTTTCTTATCAAGTCACTCAGGAATATCCTCTCCTCTTTCAAGGCTCTTAGGAAATATTCTGACAGCTGTGATGCTCTCAGCTCTGGGTTCTGACTATAACATTAATATTAGGCTTGAAAGACTGACCTGATATTTAGTACTTTAATATAAAAATCAGCTGTGTTTTAAAGTAGCTATCATGAATTCCCCATGCCATGCATAATCAGGCTACAAAATTTAGCATTACATGGCAGCACAACAGCGTATCCTCATTGCATTTGGTCTTTTAAACTTTGGTCTGTTGCGTCATGGCAACTACTGGGCGCTCATCCACTTACACACAGAGGTCTTTAATCGGCTTTGATTGGCTGGGGCGGATTAAGATGGTGTGTTGAGGAAAACAGTGTAACTACACCACAGGTGCAGATGCTCGACTGATATATGACAGCTGAACATGAGGGAGCATTAACAAATGACTGCAGGCCAACGTCCTGCTGGGGTATTCTCAATGAAACACGCTCACTCTGTTTACTGAGGACATCTGCAGCCTGAGAGAGGTTGAATTCTTGTGAAAAATAACAGAAAGGCAGATTGACAGTACGACTCACCTCTCCTGTGACCAAGTATTTGCCATCAGGGGAGAAGGACAGAGCTGTGATGGTCTTTCTGTGATAAGTGAGAGCAACAGAAAAAGGCAGCTCAGTGTGACTCATGCTGTGATAGTTTTGACACTTTAATGTTGTTCCATTTAACGGCAGATTGTATTTATGTTCAACTCACCTTGACGTGTTGATAATGTGGTGCTGTCTGTTCTTTTTGGGGTTCAGCAAAACTACCACACACCTACACCAGGAAAAATATAATCAGAATTAACCACATGAGTTGTGTTTTTTCACTTCATGATATAAGCAATGATGCATGTGACTTGGAACAGATCTAGACACGCACGTGTGGTGTTTCCTGAGGTGAAATTTAAATGGAAAATTTCCATTGCCAACTTTCAAGTATTTTATAATTTATTTAGTCAAGGTACTTCCAAGAAATGCAAACACTTGTCCATGGCTGAGTGGAAAAAACATTTTCAGGTCAACAAATTACTCAACTCTTTTTTCACGGTGCATACCTGTGGCATAGCTCAAAGTACGGAGGCTGACTGATTATACACCATTAAAGCTCTGATGCAACACAGGAATCCATACAGAATTACTCAAATAGCAACTAATACTTACAGAAGTCGGCCTACGTGAGCTAATCTTAGTTGATCCATAATCAAACTTCAATCCATGACCCATTTTTTTCCAAAAGATTACACAAAGAAATACAGTAACACAGTACTCATTCATGCATCTACTCCTCTGAGCATTCTTTGAAAGATAGATTTTAAATCTGAAAAACACTTCCTGATGTTCTGAGGTTAATCAAATCAACAAACACTTTTACAAATGTGCGTCATAAAAGGTTGTGCACCAATTAGCAGCATCTCTAAACTGTAATAATAGTGTAGGCTATAGATAGATAGATAGATAGATAGATAGATAGATAGATAGATAGATAGATTCAAACATATCAGATCCAAACTCTATTCAAACATAATTTCAGAGAGAGGGGGAACGCGGGGAGAAAATGACTTGATGGTAAACAAAATGTTTTCACACACTGATGCACATTAGAGGTCCATCAAGTCAAAAGCTTGAGAAAATAAATTGGCCATTAAATTACATTATATGGAAGGTTATTTATGAAAGATGAAAGATACTGCAACAGTTGCATCACAAACAACAAAATTCCAAAACATTTAATTAATTTTTACTAATTCCATGACTTTTCCAGGCCTGGAAAATGTGATTGTGAAATGTACTTAGGGACTCATTTATAATGTATTCATTTATTTATTTATGCATATTGTGCATCACAGGGATTTTGCATTTTCGTTGTATGCTTGCTCATATAATGACAAATAAAAATCTTCTTCATGATTTTTCCTAATGTCAGGGGCATCAGTGAAAATTAAATGTTAAACTATTTTAGATTTCAAATGAATAGTTTGACATTTTGAGAGACAGACTGCCTGCACTTGCCTGAAGAGAGTTAGCATCATGGTTAGCATGGATGAGAAGATCACTGCCATGACTGTGAAATATGAACTTACAGTCAGTGTTGTCTGATGTTTCTGTTTAATGAGTTACCTTATTAAAAAGCTCCGCTGTGTAGGATTTAGGCTGATATATCGGCATAAACGGAATTAAATATTTACAACTATGTCATTAGTGTATAATCACCTGAAAGTAAGAATCGTTGTTTAATCGTTACCTTCGAATAAACCGTTTATCCGGAAAGATAAACACTTTGCTGCGTAGCCTCCACTGAGTCTGACATGTGGTTTACAGTAACGTTAGCCCAGAACAGAAAAACAAACCACCTCAGCCAAGTGAGACGTAGTTGCTCCTCACGGACAAAACATGTCGCTGTCCTCGTCAAAGCCTTTAATTTTACTTTAATACATTTTAAATACATACTCATATATCTTTAAAACCTAACGTTATGTACCATATATCTACCAACCGTTGACGTATTGGGGTCATCCCTATGTTTCCAGGGTTCTATGTTTCCCGCTTGGTTGAGCGGGCAACATAGAACCCTGGAAACATAGAACCTTTTTTGTGTAAACGGGGAACATAGAACCTTTTTTGCAGGGTTAAGCGGGGAACATAGAACCTGGGAAACATAGATACGCTCCCGACGTATTTGCTATGAGTTACCAGGAACGCATCTGGCTGAAAGTCATCAGTTAACACGGTCACTCCTGAAACCGAAACACCGGTGAGCTTAGCTAGCATAAAGACTGGAAACTGGAAACAGCTAATCTGGCTATTTCTTTAAGTGACAAAAATCGCCTAATACTACACAATTAAACCAACATATAGCGCTAGAATTTGTGAGATTTAAAGGCATTGGTAGGTGAAATTTGTTAAACTTACATTTGAGCAAAGACGGGCTAACATTAGCTAACCTTAGCTAACGTTAGCGGCGTGCATCGGATTTTCTTCTAAACTAAGCTAACTAGCTTCTGGCGCTAGCTTCAAATTTACGACACAGACACAAGAGACGTGTCAATCTTCTATGTTTATTTCCCCAAATGTAGAAAACAATATTTTAAGATTGACACAAAACATAAAACCACATAGAAAGGAGGAAATAAACACTGCTCGTAGCATAAACCTGCCTTTGTATCAGTGTTTGTACTGGGGTAGTTGAATTTAAAAAAAAGTGTGCACCGTTTTGCTACGTTTCCAGGTTGAACATGTTTTCTCCAAATGTTGTGAAACAAGCTTTGCGGTACATTTTCACACATGCTTTGGCAATGTAAACTTATGCATCTCATGCCAATAAAGCCCCTTTGAAATTAATGTAATTAAACCCTGGTGTATTTAAAGACAGTGCACCTGGATAACACAACAGGGTGTTCAAGGTACAATGTGTAAGATTAAGGGGATTTAGTAGCATCTGGCTGTGAGGACTGCAGATTGCAACCAGCTCAAACTTCTCCTGGTTAGAATTCCTTCAGTGTTCATTGTTCAGGAGGTTTTAACCAGGAGCTGAATTACCTATCCTCCTCCCAAAAACAAACGGACCAGGTGATTAAACACTGATGTGCTGACTTTTTTCTCTGATAACTTAAGATCCAGACATTCAGGAGGTTTTTACAGAAAGCTGAATTATCTATAGAGGTCTCTCACTCTCCAAAACAGATGGACTTTGTGATTTACACTGGTAAAAATACTGAATAAAACAGTTTCATGTTAAAAATCAGTGTTTCTCCTATGCTGTTCTGCACACTGGACCTTAGAGTCTTCAGAATTAAACGCAGCCCTGGTGATTTGAATACTTAAAAGTAAAAGTCCCATCTTGCTTCATGTAGTGTTTATGATTCACACTTCTTTTTTTTTTACTTTTTATGTAATCTGTCTTCTCCATATTCAAATAATACAGCCATAACCATATTGTTTCCTCCTGCTAATAAAACTTCCTCTTCACAACCTGTTTGGAAGCACCTGTTAGCGAGCTGCCAGGTCTTTAGCTGCGTGCCAGGAAACTGCATCCCTGGTAGCACACAGCTTGTGCAGATTTAAACTAAGACAGCAGGTGGATCGCCAGACTGTGCACAATTTGGGAAGAATAAAGCTCGCTAAAATGACAGCCAGAAGAACCAAACACACACACACGCCCACATATGTGCACAGAAATGCCTGCACACACACAAGGACGCTGTTTTCTCTCAGACACCCGATCACAAACACACACTCCACAACACTGTAAACAGCCATTGACCTTCTTAGTATTAATACAGCTTTGTCAGAAGATTTGAGAACAACACAAAAGAGGCTCAGTGTTTCTGTTTCAGCCTAGCGGCACCCAGTGTGCTTGTTTTTGCAGTCGCCCTGGTGGTGCAGCAGCTCCCAGGCCCCAAGCATTGCCACTGTAGATCTAAACCCTCCAACCTGCAGCTCACATTTCTCTTTTTCTGCACCCAGCAAGTTAACACAGCAAGCACAGAATTAATAATACCACACAATGCTCTTTACATCTGTGAGGGAGTCAAAGGAAGCCTCCCTGAGGACAGGATAAAAAGAAGCTTTGGAGTTTCTCCGATGAGAAAGCCCACAGAGATTTCCTCCTCAGTTCCTCTGAGATAGCGTAGAGATAACACACACACACACACACACGGAAATTTGCACACTAAACGTCTGCGTGAGGTAGATATGATAAGGAAGTGTGGAGTGTTGATAAGTCAAAGGTCAGATGTTGAGATAAGGAGGCAGAAATCGTCTCTCCTTCTCTTCTTACCCTGCAGGATAGGCGACTAGACCAGATCGGGGGTCACAGGCCAGCCCGCTGTTTCCTGAAGCAGTGATTCCTAACACCTTCTCCAAAGTCACCTGGAGAGACACAAAGAAGGGTTTTTTTTTTGAGGATTTAATCACAGACAGAAGTGAAAATAGAGTTGGTTTACAGAGGGATAAACACTGAACTCAAGCAGCAGTGATGTAACTAAGCAGCGATCGCTTCAATGAATCAAGGACAGAAATAGATCGGGTCGGTTGCACCATGTGAGAGCGACTTTTAAGTGTCAGCTAATGTCAACTGTTGCTCAAATTAGGGACTGTTCTTTACCTATCAAAGGAGGGGTGTGGCTGGGTTGGTAGTTTTTTTTTTACCCTCCCTGAAGCGACAAATATTTTTCCTTGAGCCTCCCTGAGTGACTTGCAGAAAATGCATGACTCTGCCTCCACCAAAAATAAGTAATGAGATTTTTAAAACTTACTCTTTGATGTCTGAAAATTAAAAGTTGGAGACGAAATCCTGGTGTTGGGGGAAAAAACTAGCTTTTTCCTACAGTGGTTAGTTCGTGCAAGCAATTTATTTTTGGACAAATTTTAAATGAGACATGAAGTGATTTTGATGAAATATCACTATTCTAAGCTCAGATTTGGTTAAGTTTTTATTTCTGATAGTAGTGTTCGTCACTCATGATGTATCCAAAGACCGTCGGAAATTTGAAAATCCAAAAGTAATTTCTATTTTTACAATAAGTGTTCTAATTTTGGGGATTATTAATGAAAACATGCCTTCCAAACCTGTGCATAGTTTCTTAAAAAATCAGCGGTTTGGACGTTTGGTCATGGACTTTCCACGTCCACATACGACGTGCAAGGTACAATGGTTGTTGGTTGTTGTCGTTCTGGGACACCGTGTCATGTTCTGCCTGTTACATGCATTGTCTTCTTTCAAGAAACACTTCCGTTTTCACAAGAAATTTAACCTTTACATACAGAGCGGACTGCGTTGGTACAACACCACGGATTGGCGTTTTTTTCCTTCAACAACAAAAACACGCGGTTAGGTTTAGGGAAAAAGAACAGGGTTTGGCTTAAGAATCTTACGGGACGCGAACACCAGTGTTTGTTAGACCCACCCACCACAGCTCCCACCCGCCCAGGACTTTCGCCGCCTTAACTTTCGTCCTTGTCCCGCCGCGTTTCCCCGACAATGCCAGGTGCTGTTAAACTATAAAGGCAACCGGCCACATATCATGCCGATGTTAAAAGACGCCTTTTGTCATTGGTTTCTGACGCCGCAAGTCACTGCCCAAGTGCAGGATTCTGACGACTTCAGAAAAGCCTCCACCTTTTAGCACCACCCCTCCCTCCATCATTAATAACAAACAGTCCCTTAGTTCAAGGAGCACTGCGGTTTTGTCTCCGAAACACTGACTTTCATTTAAGACACAAAAGTAAACTGCTGTGTCTTGTTTCTGACAAGATTCACATGTCACAAGGGGTCATTTCCTCCAGAGGAGCTTGAAACCAAAATATATTATAAATAATGGAGTTGCTATTTCGAGGTGTGAGGACTAGAGGGGCGTTAGTGACATTTTGACAGGTATTGATCAAAAACTTAACACTGAACACACTGAACTGTTTGGGGCCAACACGGGCATAAGTGCACTTACTCACTAAAACGAATATGTCTTTATATTATCACTGACATGTTTATGACGTTTTAATATTAAAGGTTAAAGTCAATAAATAAAGTCAGAATAAAGTACGGTCATTTTTCTTTTAAAGACCTTTTTTTTGGCTTTAACTGACAGGACAGTTGAGGCGTGATGGTGGGGGAGAGAGACAGCAGCTGAGACAGGAACATAGTGTCTGTACATGGGATGTGAGATGTCAAAGATCAGGTTTAACCTAATTATCAAACACAATACGTGACAGAGTGTTTGGCAACTCACGCTGTCTGTCTGTCTGTCTGTCTGTCTGTCTTAGGAATTATAACGCAGCTGTCATTCATTAGTCTGCAGTGACATGAATGGACCTGAGTCTGTGGCGTCCTACTGACACACGTCTGATGACAACAGCAAATAATAAACAGCACAATCAAACTTTGTGAGCTTCATTAGTCGCACTCATATATAGTGTTGAGTTTATTATTTCCTGAGTATCATGATGTCTTTATTAATGGCTAGTAAATCAATTTTTGTTTGTTTGTCTGTTTGTTTTTGCCTTTATAAAAGAGGATAGATAAACAGAGGTGGGCGATGAAGAGAGGGGAAGACATGTAGCAAATGGTCGCTGTCTGGATCGAAATCCAGACCGCTAAGGACTCAGCCGACATTTTATATGTGATGCAGCGTTTGAAAATGTGTAAACTGTTTATTCTTTGTGTTGTACAGTGTAGTCTTTGAATATTTCCTTACCCGAGGACTACAAATGCAAATTAGCTACCTCGCTAACTCTGGCTCAACAGCTGTGTTGTGCACGGCTCCTCTTAAATAAACAAATAAAGAAGAACTAAAATACACAGGACACACGCTCCACCAGCTGAGCTATCTGCGCCCAGATTTGTTTTATAAGTTATAAAACAATTCAGAAGAATAAGTTTTAGGTTTAGGCCCTCGTTGTCTCCTCACTTTGCAGACATTTTCGGCTGCTGTTCTTCTTTGAGTTAGCTGCTAACTACCACCAGCCACTGTTTAAATTTTCCTTTGGTAGTCGTCAAAACGTCACATCCGTCCCTTCCTTTGGAAAACACATTTCGCTGGTGTTTACATTTTCATTTGGTAATAATGGAGTTATAAATGTTAGTTATCTGTTAATGAACCCTAAATAACAGATTTCTGGTCCCAACAGTCCAATCGCTCAAAGGAATTTTTCACGTCATCACTAATGGCTAATCTATGAAGATTTAGTAAATTATTTATTAACATTAATAAAGCCATTAGTTGCAACTTGTATACCTTTATAAAGAGGTGTTTTATTAGCAGTGCTGGAAAGTAACTAGTTACGTGTAACAGTAATTAAATTACAAAACAAATTTAATCAGATACTGAGGAAAAAATATGGAATTAAATCACAGCTGCTGATCAAAATGTTCGTGATTACAAAGAGGTTAAAATCTTTTTTGGTAAAAGTCGTATATGTAGATTATAACATTCTATATTCTACATTATATTGAAGAACTTTTAATAAAAGTTTGACAGTAATCAGAGATGAGTACTGTTGTGTTTACACTGCCTGCTTTAAATGCATGTTTAAGGGCGTTTTAGCTTCATGAGGTTTAATACAGTCTAAAAAAATGATTTATAGGGTTAGTGGACAGCGATTAAAAAAATGATGTTGTTTCATTAACATGTTTTATTCAGTTGACAAGTTGCAGTTGACATTTTTGTGTGAAATAAACAAGGTAGAATATCTTAAATAAAATAATTTTATTAAGTATCAACACGACTTTTGGATAAATATTAAGTTGGTTAAACTTAATTAAGTGTTTGAGGTCAAAGCAAATCATAATGGTCGAACTAAACTAATTGGATTTGTCAGATTATAAAAAACTTAATGACGCCAGAGTTGGAACTACTTAAAAAGATGCAAATTGATACCTTCATTTTTTTTTTTAAGTTGAACTAGTAGATTATCTTTTAGAGTGTACATGTGTTGGAAAAGTAATCAAAAAGTTATCAAATGAAATAAGTTACTCTACCTTGATTAAACAATTACAGTAGTTACATTGCATTTTTGAATTATAAAAGTAACCCTCCCAACACTGCTTATTAGCGAGTGGAGCGTTTTCCTCTTTAGTTGCACTTCAGAGAGACTTTCCAGTTGCTCAGTTGCTCAGTTTGCTGCTGTTCATGTATTTTCTAAATGTTTGGATCAGTAGTCGCTGCAAAAATATCTCTGATGGGTTTCTACTACACTGCAAAGGGAAGCATGGCCTGACACTAAACCTGTTGCACTTCAAAACAAGGTAAGGGACTGTATGTGGATAAATAAATACCTTGCTGCTGAGACTCTCCTTCCTGTTCTTCTTGTGCCTGGCTGACGGAGAACGCAACAAATTCCTGATGCGACTTTTAATGGTGAAGCCATCGCCTGGCATTGTGTCTGCAGCCCGGGGAAGAAGTGCTGAGCATCCACTGTGACAAGCCACCAGCCGAGTGTGTGTGAGTGTGTGTGTGTGTGTGTGTGTGTGTGTGTGTGTGTGTGTGTGTTGTGCAGGCAGGGGCTGAGGAAGTGAATGAGCAGCCTGTGATGATCCTCCCACCACACACACGCACTGTAGAGGTTTACAGAGCCGGACAGTGTCCCTGCTGCCGGGACATGTGGACGCTAATCTCTTGAGTGGCTTTACTGTTGTCCTCTGCTGTCTTCTGCCGCCTGTCTGTCGCTTCACATCAGCAGCTCCTCCTGCAGCTTCCCACCACTTCTGGACTGATGTCGCCTTGTCTCAACGCTCCGACAGGGAGGAAGAGGAGGAGGGCTGCTCAGCTGTTTGCCTGCATGACATCACTAGATTAATCTCAACCTGCACTGGTCTCGTGATTACATCAATGATTGCTTTTGTTGCTGTTGTACCTAATTGATTTAATAGGATTACAGACAGAGACTGGGGGCACTTTGAAAGCTGCATGCCGGATGTTTGGGTGCTCTGTGTTTGCCTGCTGCTGATTGGACGATAAAACTCCTCTTTCATATGTATAATGCTCCATTTGTTCTTTTATATGTAGATTTGCTGCAGTTAAAGTCATTTTCTTTTTCAGGTCTCTGTGCTGTTCAAGTGCCATGTTTATTTAGAGATAGGCTGTTTATTACTCCACAAACAGCCTTTTTAAAAAGTAATTTAAACTTATTTTCTCTTCTTTAGATAACAAATAATTTAAAAAATATTTTTTTAGTTCCCTGTGCTACTGAAGTGTCATTTATTTAAAGTGTGGCTAGTTATTAGTGTGTAATGCTTTCACTCCAGGAAAACGATGCCTTTTTTTAAAATTTGAAGTTATTTTTAAGTAATTTTCTCTTTTTTAGCCTGGCTATTTATCCGAGTGTAATGCCTTTAACAATGCCTGATTTAAAAAAAAAAAATAATTATTGTTAATTTGTTCAGAATTAACAAGATCAGATCAGCAGAAAAAAAATCTGTTGGTGTTTTTATAATTTTACAATATATGGTTTGCATATGATCATTGCATTGCTGTGCAAACTGCAAATTGAGCGCAAGGAAAATATAAATATATTCATATTTATTAGAGTGTAATGCATTCACCCAAAAAAGCCTATTTCTTTTTTAAAGTAACATTCTCTTCTTAAGTATTTTCTCTTATTTTGTTTTTAGTTCTCTGTGCTTCTCAAGTGCCATATTTATGAGTGAAATGTGTTCAAACTGGAGAAAAAAGCCTTTTTTATAAAACGTATTTATTTATTTTGAATTAACAAGATTATTATTAGCAGAAAAACATCTGCTAGTGTTTTTCTAAATTCAGGAGATATGGTTCAGAAAAGATTGGTTAGGGTTAGGGGTATGACTGTGTGTGAGTGTGGGCACCACATAGGCAAGAGTCCTTTGCAGTGGCTCGAGTTCGACTGTGATGCACAGCCCTTTCCTGTCTGTCTACATCCGTCCTATCAATAAAGGCAAAAACGCCCCAAAAATGACCTTAAATTTTTTTTTTTTTAAAAAGTCAGTGTAAGCCAATCAGAGGCAGAGTAAGGCAAAGCAGAGTGGGTCATGCCTTCACCATCCTAGGAAATACAAAGTCGCTTCCTCCATGGATATATGAAGACAAACAGGGCTGCCTCAAATTAACTTAAACTTGAAATAAACAGAAAACTTTAATATAAAGTAAGTTAAACTCGGTCTTTTTAAAACAACTAAAACAGCTTTAAACAGCTAAATTAGGTCCCAAAAACATCAAACTAATACAAAATGCCTTGTTTTTGACTGACTTAAGAGTCCATTCATAAACACATGACGTTTTATTGATTTTAAAGGCCACATTATTTCTTTTACATTTTTAATTCAACTGAAGCAACAGGACAACCAGTGTTTCAAAAATCACACCCACAAAGAAAATGTACTGCGATTAAAAAAAGAAATACAATATTTACAGGTTATTCTCATACGTACATTATATGGCTAATAGCTTTTATCTCGACTGTTTGTAACACATCAGGTTTAAATGCATATCGCTGAGTGAACAACCCAGAACACAAATCACTACTGCTACTTTACAGACTACAGCAAAGACGGACGTCATGGGTGGTGTCTACCAAAAACATAAAGTGCTACTACAGATGATTTTCACTGAGTTAATAACGGAAAACAATAATTTCAGGACAGATATGCATCAAACTAGCTGTCGATAAAAACGGAAACACATAAGTTAACATACAGAGTTAATGAAGCAGTGTGTTGTCTGATCTTATACAGGATACAGATATTAATCTTACACTGTAAGGCTTAACAAACTGGAATTACGTAATCTGTAGAGTTTTATTTTCATTTGCATAAAACAGATCAGACATAAACAGAACACATGATCTGAATACATCTCATTATAAACAACATAGGTGACAGAAATTAGTCTCAGAAAACATGACGTCAAAACTGAATGTGGGAGTTATCAATAATTTCATTCATACAGTCAGCAGGTCGATTAATGCTTCCTCTTATATTCTTTATACCAAAAACAGCTTCTCTCTACAGTATGAAAACAGTCCACTGAGGTTTGTGCGAGGATACAGAAAAGAGCAGCATCCAGCTCTTGAGACGTAAGCTGGATTTATGGTCAGGCATTCGGCACTTTGGATGAGTGTCGCTCGACAGAAATGACATGAATGAAATTTTGTCACCTGTAACTCAACTGGTCAAGTCGCTAACGGCTGGTTTTAGAGTGTAGAGCAGATCGCCTGTTTCTACAGCTATGTAGGTCGTAGCGAAGTGCGCTGGTCAAGTCACAATGACCGCAGACAGCGTGTTCGCAGACAGAGTTGTCTCGCCTTTAAGCTGGCATCGGAGGTAGTGACAGCATCAAAAAGATGTCTGTAGAAAGGGGACAGCTGGCAGGACAGGATCATGGGCTGATACATAAGTAGCTGATAGCAGTTAGCAGCTAACTCAAAAAAGAACAGTGGTCAATTGGGAAAACAATGAGGTCTGGGAGCTCCTTCCCCTCCGAGCAGAGGACGAGATCAACCGCCATACAACAGGGACGGTGAATGACTGTTGTTGTCATGTTATGTCGTTGTTATTGTTTATAAAGTGCTGCAGACACATATGTTATATGTCACAGTAGCGGCAGACGCTGTTGTGTTTCACGTCACGCTACTCATGCCTCTTTTGAGTCCACGATGCCGGCAGACTGTCTAAAATCACACACTGGAGTGTAATGATGCCGCTGTTGTTTTGTGGTGTAAAGGAGGGACTTTGTAGCGGCTCTATAGCGCCATCTCAGCGCATTCACTGATTTTTATTTCCCAGCTCACTATGGTGAGTATGGGGAATCTGCCGCTCACAGACAGAATGGGAGCTGATCAATCGATAGCTATATGGTATATAAGTTAAAACACACATACTGCTTTTTAATTTCTTTCGAGGGACACTTCAAAAGTGTCGAGCACCCAACCATAAATCAGGCTTTACTGAGGTCAAATGACTGTGTGCATTGGTTTTTGCAGCTACGGGAAGATACGACTATTCAGACTCAACGTCCGGTTCCAGTTCCAGTTCCTTTTCTACGTCTATCCAGGAGCGTTTCTTGGCACTCGGGAAGTCCTTTCCTAAAGCCCCTCGTGTTAATGGCCGTGATGTATTGATATCTCCCAAAGGCCCCTCTCTGGGTCCAGTATCAGGGCTTTTAAAACTGATAGAAAATCTGACAGGGCTGCCCTCGCTGGATTTAGATGGACTTCCTGCTCGCACACCTGGAGGACTCCATAGCAGTTCAGACTTCTTCTTCGGAGGCCTTCCTCTGCCTCGTTTGACCGGCACAGGAGTATCACTAACCATTGCTGGGGAGCCCTCCTTTGACGTTTTGGGTAACTCTGAAGTAATTTCTTGCTTCTCTTCAATCAGAACAGATGTTTCACTTTTACTGACACTTTTACTGGCGTCTTCTCCCACATTATTCGCTTCATTCTCATCAACAGGGTTAACGGGGTGCTTTCGAGGCCTACCTCTGGGACGGCGGACCACAGGAGGGCTGGGTTCAGGCTCAGCAGGAGTGGGAACCTGTTTCACCTCCTTGAAACTCAAGCAGAGAGCTGCTGCTGTTTTGTTCACACCCGCCGGTGCACCCCCCTCGTTGCTGCTCTCCGCAGCTTGCGGAGACACCGAAGGCACAAAGATTGATTTGTTAAGAAGGGCGAGCTTAACCAGGGGGCTAGCACCTGAACGCTTTGGTTTAGAGCTTGAGGACTGTACCGTTTCATCCTCCTTAGAAGAACGACAGCTTTCTGAATCCAAAGGTCGGTCAGAGGAGTTCTTGAGCTTGTCCACATCAGAGGGCTGTGTAACAGGTGAAGCAATAACCTTACCCTCCCCTCCTTTCTGCTTGGGTTCCATAACAGTGAGTGTATAGAGGCCGTTACCAACTGTAGAGAAGCGGAGAATACACATTTAAGAATATAACAACACATTTAAACGAAGATAACTCGACTCAGAGATTAAAGGAACAATGTGTAGGATTTAGTGGCATCTAGTGGTGAGGACTGCAGATTGCAACCATCTGAAACTTCCTTCAGTGTTCATTGTTCAGGAGGTTTTTAACAGGAGCCAAATTATCCACAGAGGTTTCTTCCTCTCCAAAGTAAACGGACTTGGTGATTTAAAACCATAAAAACACTGATTAAAGCAGTTTCACTCTGCAAATTAGTATTTCTCTGACACCGTTTGGTGCCTCGCCAACAAGCCGCTAGCCTAGCACCTGCTAATATGTGCTCACCTTTTTTCTCTCCTAACTTCAGATTCAGACGTTCAAGAGGTTTTTAATGGAAGACGAATTTTCCGCAAAGGTATCTTCCTCCTCAAGACAAATGGACCCAGTGATTTAAACCGGTAGAAATATTGAATAAAGCAGTTTCACATTAAAAGCCAGTGTTTTTAAAATGTATTCAAATATTAGTGTTGTGGGTAATCACCAGCCTCACAAGCTCATACGTTCAAGAGTCACAACTCATCCTGAGCCACTGACCACACTCTTTAGTATTTAAGGTCCTGATATCGTGTTAACCAGCTCCCAACATGATATATTATTTGTAACCCTACTTGCACGCAGACTGATATTATCAAATTGGAAGCAAACACTGGCTCCTGCCTATTCTGCCCTTGTAAAGGTTGAAGAACCTCCTTACGAGGGTGTGAAAACAAACTGCACCAGATAAAAAGAGTTGGAATAAAAAAGAAAAATCTGTGTTTTTCCGACACTGTGGCTGACATGAAAACGAGAATGGTCCTATCTAGAGCCAGAGTTTGGTTTGTCTATTCTGGGCTACTGTAAAAACAAAAAGTTCGACACATCAAGTCTTATTTTCAGGTGATTATACAATAAAATAAACACTTATTATATTCCATTTCTGCCAATATATCCCCCTAAATCCTACACACTGAACCTTTGAATCGTGGCCACAGCAGGAGTTCTTTACTCACTTGGTTTCAGAGATGATGGAAGTATAATTCTGCCGGTCTTGGAGCGAATCAGAGGAAGAGCAAAGGGCTGTGGAGGGCAGACAGGAGCTGCGACTGAGCTCTGGGCTGGAGCAGCAGGTATCGCCTGTTGGCCCTCAACAGGAGATACATTTGTCGGAGGTTGACCGCCTTGTAGTGAAGGTGCAGTGACCTCAACCTGGGCTGGAGAGGAAAATGGTGGAGGCATAGGTGTACGTACACTGGATGGGGCTGGAGTCCTCTGTAGGTTGGTCTGAAGCAGGGACATAATCTTCTTTTGGACTGCTTGTGTGACTGCGTTAGCCTGGGATGAAGCCAAGTTGAAGTCAGACTGTGATAGTTGCGTGGACTGGAGCTTGGACTGGGGCATAGTGGCTTGCAGAAAAGCTGCTCTGGACTGGAGTAGGTTTGAGAAGAAAGGCTGCCATTTCATGGTCTTCTCTCTCATCTTCTGCCTGTCGCAGATCTCGTTCAGCTTGTGTCTGATCACCAATTCCGACTTCCCTAGAACAGTAAAATTTCATATGACACAAATTTTAGTAAAGGTAGCGACATGCTGTACATGCTATCATGTTGCTATCACACCACAGACTGTACGTTAAGATGAACAACATATCTCCACTTCCTCCCACTGTACATGAATAAAGCGGTGTTTCTCAAAGTCAAGAGGCAAGGCAAGAGTCCTTCCTAGCATTCAGTGAACACACACTGTAACAGGCTACCGAGTGTCCCCAGGTGTGTGCCATTAACCCTCAGCAGACTGAGGAGGTTTCAGGGTACTGTGATAATTTTGGCACTCTCTAATGTTGTTGTGCAATTTGAACAAATGTAAGTAGTATTTTCAGAATCACATGACGTTTAGGGAGAAAATATTTCTGGATTATACATAACAAAACAAAAAGGGAGGCTAAATAAACTTTTATGGCACTAAGCTCTTTACCTCTGCTGTAGAATATTAATTTAAACACTTATGTTTTATCTTAATCATGGTATTTTAAAAATCTCTGTGCCGTCTGTGCAGTACAGATCTCTGCAGTATTAAGTTCCCGCCCATACACCCATGCAACCAATAGCCAGCAGCGCCACTGATCACGAGCACACCGACTGACACACACAGCTGTCGATCATGACATCACACCCCCCTTTTATAGCATCAGAAAAGTAATTACACACAATCTACGGTTCATCCAGACATGAGCAATGGAAACTGCTGATGTTTATAGGAGCAACTGCGTTATGCTGCTCATTGTTCTCGATTCAAACAGATCGAGTGACTTACAGTAGATTTGGTGGCAATCAGGCAACCTAACCATGATCAAAATGTTCCAGCTTTGTGCGACCTTCAAACTAACTCTCTACAGTGAACAGGACATAAATCAGCACAAAGTGAGACAAAGTACAAACTGTAACAACACAGACTGTACCTACCAGACAGACGGGAGAGCTGCATCACATAGAGAGACTGCATCTGAGTCAGCCTCTTCTTCCTCTCCTCCAGATTTCTGGAGGTCTCAACCAGATTTTGGATTTCTCTCACAGCCTGTAAACACAACACAACAGAAAGAACAGAATGAAGACCATGACACCGAGCTCTGAATGGACTATCTACTAAAAACTTATAACATAGTACAATATAGTACTGAAGAGGATGGCGGCTCGATGATGTATGCATACAAGCGGATTCGGGTGACACAGATTTAATGTCTGAATAACTATATTAGTGAGACCAGCGTGAAGTATACCGTGAAGATTTTCTACTCCATCACCCAGACACTAACGTTAACGGAGCAGAGCACCGAACAGCAGCGTTAACAAATGAGACCGACTGAACAAACGCTGCAGCATTAAACAATTAACAAAAAAAACAACAACCCTGCACCCGGTCTGCTCAGTGTCTTGGCTTTCCCCGGAGCTAACAGGTAGCAGAGAGGCTGCTGAAGACGTTAATAATGACACAACAGACTCCGCCTCCCCAATGTACTTATTCTAATACAGGCAGGAGACTGTAAGGTTATTACTGCAGTTAGATTTTTAAGATAAAAAGGCTGCAGAACATTTTAATTGCGAGTTATGTTTCATAATGTATTTCGGTGTAATAGGGACACTACACCCGCAAATAGCCAATCACATGGCAGCAGCTCAATGCATTTAGTCACGTAGATATGTTCAAGACGACCTGCTGAAGTTCAAACGGAGCATCAGAATGATGAAAGGTGATTTAAGTGACTTTGAACGTGGCATGGTTGTTGGTGCCAGACGGGCTGCTCTGAGTATTTACTGGGATTTTCACACACAACCATCTCTAGGGTTTAGAGAGGATGGTCCCAAAAAGAGAAAATATCCAGTGAGCCAAAATGCCTTGTTGATGCCAGAGGTCAGAGGAGAATGGCCAGACTGGTTCAAGATGATAGAAAGGCAACAGGAAGTCAAATAAGCACTGGTTCCAACCAAGGTGTGCAGAAGACCATCTCTGAAGCAACAACACCTTGTCCAACCTTGAAGCAGATGGGCTACAGCAGCAGAAGACCACACCAGGTGCCACTCCTGTCAGCTAACAACAGGAAACTGAGGCTACAATTCACACGGGTTTTCTCACCAAAACTGGACAATAGAAGATTGGAAAAACCACATTCAGATGGAAGCATGGATCCATCCTGCCTTGTATCAACGCTTCAGGCTGCTGCTGCTGGTGTAATGGTGTGGGGGAGATTTTCTTGGCACACTTTGGGCCACTTAGTATGGACATCAAAAATTTTGATACATCTTTTATAATCGAACTGTTGCCCTCTGAATCAAATCTTGAGGTGCCTGGAGATTCCCACCTTCTGCCTGCTTGTTAAGAGCAATGGAGTCTTTCATAAACACTTCAAGTCTGCTGGACTCGTTGGAAAAAGATCAATCATATTTGCCTTTAAATATTTGTGATGATATGACTAAGCCGGATGTGTAGAACTGACCTGTGAGAGGAGGCGGAGCCTAGGGGCCCTGGGGTCACTCCGAAGGATAGTCTGGAGTTTGTCAAAGAGGACCCGTTGCTCAGTGCGTCTTTGCCTCTCCAGCGCCGTGTGGTTCTTCCGCCTCTTATTATCCTTATGCTCATCGAGTTCATCGTCCATTTGATCCTGGAGTGGAGACAACGAAGATTCTAATAAATACAAGTAACACTGATGCAAAGTAAAACCAGTTAAACTTTCTATGTTTATTGAAAGAAGGTGATGAGGTTTAGAGGGTCATACCTGGCCGTCGAGTTCCCTCGCTGATCCAAACCCATCACTGGAATCACTGACGGTAGAGAAGAATTGAACAAAATATTGAGGGCCAAAATTCATTCAAAAGCAAGTCCACAAACTGTTTATTGTTTCATTCACAAGCACACGTGTTCACGTGTATTACCGTGAATCCTTTAGTGCCATCCTGACAGCTTCTCTCATCTGAGCGATGGCCTGTCCTTGTTTCCATTCTTCCACGGTCTCAATGTCCACCTCCTCGTCCTGAACAAAACAACATTCAGCACGCAGTTTTTAGAGCTTTAACAGTAACTGCAATTACAACAATCCCAGGAGAAGATGTGCAGATTTATTTTTTACATTTTATATTACAGTTAGGAAAAAAAACAAGGTTAAAGCAGGGGTAGGCAGTTTTATTTTGCTGTCATTGGGGGAAGTTGCTATTCCAGAAACAACTGCCTACACTGCGAAGCAACCCACAAAAGAAAGACTTGTCAGAAGAGAGACTGACCATAAACCAGACTGTAAAAATAATGAACGTAGCTACCGTGACATCACCCAGTGGTTTGCGGATGCCTGTTTTGAAGCTTTGAATTCAGCATTTTGGCCATCGCCATCTTGGTTTTTAGGAACTAGAAATGATTATATTTGTGCAGCATAATGTCTGAGGTCATGAACACTAGGATTAAGCCAGCATCTCTCTCAAGCTCATTATTTTTGGAATATCTGAGACCTTCAGAAAGTTAAACGCGCCACAGTAACGTTTCAGAAAACTGCACACCTCAGCTTTAACTGAAAACATTTCTTATTCCCGACACTTACGTCTTCGTCACCCTCTCCGCAGTAGTCTGAGAAGTCGGAGCTCAAGTTCAAGTCCTCTGAAGCATTGTCCAGGTTTGACTCCACCTTCTTGCTGGTGGTGTAATGACTATCATCTGAAGGCATCTTCTCATCACATGTCAGCTCAGAGGAGGGTCCAGGCTCCACTGATAGCTTCTTAGCTCCAGTAAGGTTGTCCAAACCAGGGCGCTTTGCATCAGGATGAGCTGCTAAGTGGCCAAAATTTAAAAAAGCATCTTTTTGTGGTGTGGCTTTGTCCACAGCAGCCATATCTGTAGCATTCCCAGATTCTGAGGCAGCTCCATCAGCTCCAGGCTTGGGGAGTTGAATAAGTGTAAAGCCCCCAGGCAGGATCACCCCTGGCAGGTTCTGGCCTCTGGTGCCCTGGTTAGCTGGAGGGCAGATCCTGAATGAATAAGTCCCGCTCTGTTCTAAGAAGCTGGGGCTTTTCAGTGATGGTGAGACGGTGAGAGAGACAGGTGGGGGTGTGGAGCTGTTCTGCAAGGGGTTGACCGAACTGCGCTGGTCTGGAACAAAACGGTTGATGGACTTTTGTAACAGCTGCGCCAAGTTGATGGAGCTCTTTCGCTTAAAGTCTGGCGGGAGTAGCTGAGCTGAACACACAAAACAATGGAGGGCAGGGTGGTGAGACAAAATAACAATTATCCTATGATTGATTTTTTTTTATATCTGTAGGCATTAAAATAATTTTTATCTTTTAAACCAAATCCAGGAAAATAAAAAAACATGAAGGCATTTCCTTTGATTCTCTAATATTGTGACTCAGGACTATTAGCAATGTTTCACTTAAAGGGCAACCTCAGTAGTTTTCAGCCTGGACCCTATTTACCATGTTTTTGTGTCTAAGTGACTAAAGAGAACAACAAGTTTTAAAACTGGGCTGGAACTGAATGAGAGCGCTGCAAATGGCAGCCGTAGAACAGGCTGCAATGTAACAACTCAGGGCGTTTGTGCACTGTCAATGTATGTCCACCAAAAGTGCCTGTTTTTGCCAGTGACAGATTATTATTCTAAAGTAGGATTTATGCTTGTGCGTCAGCCGTAGCCTACGCCGTTGTGAGCATTAATACTTGTGTGGTGGTGTGTCTGTGTCACTCTGCAGTTACACCTTCAAAATACTAGACGAGTACAAGTACACAAATCAGCTTCACTATAACTCACAGCATTCACAGACAAACACTTGTCTTTATCTGGACACATTTTCCCCACAAATACAACATGCTAACGTTATTAGCACAAGCCTATGGCATTTTACATTGTATAAATTAGCCTAGCAGCTAGCAGAGATTTCCTCTGCTCATATGAAGCCAGGATAAATCGCACACAAGACTTAAAATGATTTTCAATTTCAATTTCCAATTTCAAAAACCCTTTACTTACACAGAAACAAAAACATGGGAAAATAGGGTTACTGGTACAACTGCAGTGCTGCTTCCCTCTCATTCTTTGTGTTTAAAATGGTAACAACTGAAGAAAATGCCAGATTTGGGCTTCTAAGTATAACACTGAAAGAACTCCTCCAAAACTGACAGTCCTGGTTTTATTTATCTGCTAGAAACTTGATTTCTGAGCACACTTATTCACGTTGAGGTAATTTTATTTCCTTGGATGATTTCAATATTCTGCAGCAGCTGCAGGTGTGTCAGTGTTGGAGGGCTCTCGAGCTGATTACTTTCCCTTCTTTGTGAAGCAATCAGTTTAAAACTTAAGTGCTTGTGCTGCGGTCCAGGAGGGGAGAGAGACGATGTTACCTGGTGGTTGTGCTGGTGTCTTCAGATCAGTGACTTTCTGTGCAGTAATAACTGGAGGGACGACTGTGCCAGCAGCCTTTACGCGCAGAGCACTAACAGTGGGGATTTGGTTTGTAGCATCTGATGTCCGAGAGTTTTTAAGAGAAATGCCACTGGGAGGAAGCAGTCGGCCTGTGACAAATGCTGCAAGGCGGTTGGCTGGATGTAGAGACCCCATGCTACCCAGCATCAGCCGGGCCTGATTGTAGGATTTGCCATTTACCTGGAAAGAAGCAAACACAGATATCACTCTCATACATTACAGCAAGCATGTCCGAGTACATGATCCCCCTCAACCCCCGAACATCATGAATGCCATGTATGTCAGTCATGTATTACCAGGTGAGGTTTTCACCCCAGTAAAACCATACTGATAGTGTTAAGGCATCTCCTTGAGTCTCACCTGTATGAGTCCGTACGCCTGGCAGCCAGCAGGTTTGGTCCTGGCTGTCAGTCTGCCGGCAGGTAACACTCCACTCAAAAAGGGTGTGACTCCAAACTGCATATCTGACTCTTCATTTTCGCAATCGTCCTCTTCTGCATCGATGTCCCCATCACGGTTTTTACCAGCATGCTGTTCCTCATCGCTGTCATCAAAGTCATCTTCATCAACATCACTGGCCTTTGCTGGTTTACTGATTTGTATCTGGAAGAGGGTGGAGTCATTTTTATTAATTATAGTAATGAAATGAGAACAAATACTACATTTGAACTTGATGCTTATAATATTAAGAGGCTGGTCTGTTTTGGAGCAGCTGTCCTTCATAACTGGTCATTTAAATACTAATAAGGAATTAAATATTCTTACTACGTGGGAGGCAAAGACAATGAAGTACTCGGATCTTGTGATTACGGAAAAGTAGTTATACCACAGTGTGGAAATACTATAAGTCCTGCATTCAGAAATTTATTTTAGTGGGGCTACATGTGAAATTCAGAGCATATGAGTTATCTGGACACGGTTGTCAACATGGCAGTGGCTCAGCCGGCAGCTAAGGGCACTGACTCCATAAATGGCACCATGTATAGTTGCCTCGGAGTCTCTAAAGCAGCTGTCAAACATGTCAATCACTGCTCGAGAACTGTGGTCAAATCATCAAACCAGACAGCGCTGATCAAATATATGTACTGATTTTGTTACTGCAATTGCCTTTTTCTCTCCTAAAATATTTTCAGAACATATTTTAGTGACTGTTCAGCTGTAAAATGAGAAAATCTGACCCGGCTGCCAAGTTGGAAGCACCACGAGGAGCAAAGGGAACATGATGTTTTTACTGTTTCATGTACTTCTTTTGGAATGATAATAGTTCCAGCAAATACGACATAATGTTATTTGTTAATTTAAAAGTCTGTGTGTTAAGCACGTCTGTAGCTTCTAACTAAATCTCTGTGGTTTAGTTTAGTTTCTCTCCTGTGTCCTGTTTTTACTTTAGATATCTGCTTTATTTTACTGTTTCATGTTCACTATCAGCCGGATTAGAAGTTGTGTGAAGTTGCTGCTCGAAAACTCAACATTTCCTTATTTTGCTGCCTCAGAATAAAAGTTTAACAGGGGACTTTTATTGTGACGCAGCTTTTCTTCAATAAAGACAAGTCTAATAATACAGCAGGGAGTAAAGTTAAAGCAGACAGCCACAGTGAGATGTTGATGAAGAGCTGCAGACAACAGGCTCTTACTGCACCTCTGCAAACAGCTCATCTCCAACAGGTAAACTTTTTTACCTGCCCTGCTGTGGAAGAACACATATAGCACTTTAGCCATGGAGCAGCACTCTGCTTTTAAACGTCATCAGTCGAGACAAGCCATCACCAGTTGAAGACACACCTTCAAGCAGGCAGCCCTGTTGTAATGGAAATGCAAATCCCTGCTGTGCAAGGCTGACGCCCCAAACCAAACCACACCAAGCCAGCCCCCCCCTCCCCCCACACAGATGCATCACTCCTCAGAGACCTACCCTGAAGGTGACGATGGAGCCGCTGGGCTTCTGCATGAAGATCTTGGCGATGGGGCGGATGCGGTAAGGTCCTATGTAGAAGCGCCGACACAGCCTGTTGTGTTTCAGTCGTCGACATAAAGTTTCCAGGATTTTTTTGCGGTCCACCTTCCACTGGCACGCTGACTGTATCTCAATTTGCTTCTTTGCTTCCTTTTCACTGGATGTCGTCGTCTGAGCAGCTCTTTCTGCTGAGGGACATAATGATTGTCGTCAAAACAAACAGCAGAACACCTTCAACATCACACATTTGGGAACGTCATCAAGGCAGGAGAAGGAAAACCAAAAGAGTACAGTCTGATTTAAGGATCTCAGAAGCTATTGTAACAGTTGCAGCACAAACTGATCTGACCCCTCGCCAAGTCCTGCCCGTTGAAGGCTGACTGGCTAATCATAACGTAGCATCGGGCCGGCTCAGATCAGAGTCCAACAACAACCTGCAATCGTTTCAGATTTCCTTCATTTTCAGGCTGGTTTTGTGGATTTGGAGCTAAATGTTGTGTCTGGGGCATGTCGTGTATTAATGAGACTCGTTACTTGGAGAGGTTGGAAAAAGATAAACGTTTCTTCCCTGTTCCAAAACCAAAATCAGTCCCTGAAAAGTGTAGGGTTAGCTAGCTAGCTACTGAAGATATAGCCTACTGAATGTATACACATGCTGCTTTTGCTTTGTAATGATTATAACAGTGAAACAAAGACCGACCCTGCTGTACAGGAACCAGTGAAGGGAAGCAGGGAAACTTTGCTGATATTCAACCAGCTGTGTGTCATCACAGTGTGTGCAGATGAATGTTGTTCAGTTTGACATCCTGGATATATCCTTCAAACACAGACTGTAGACCCCTCTGTCTGCTTCTCTCTGGAATCACTGTTTCCATATTTCTTCAGGGAGTGCAGTTAGTTACAGTGTGGACCCCATGCTTACTCTGAAAGCTTGATGGACCATCACAAAGGGGTGTGGCTTAGCAAAAGGTCAATGTACTTATCACATCTTCTTAGATTCCTTACCTGCTTTTTTACCAGTCAGTAGACTTCTGTAGTACATTTTCGGCTGGCTATCAGTGGCGGTTGTCATCGTCGTCGTTGTCGTCGTAGGAGCGTCAAGGACCTTGGGCTCAATGGTGACTTCATCTGGAGGCTTGCTGTTAAACTCTCTTACTCGTGCACAAGTCATCAAGCTCTCCAGGTATTTATACACCGGATCCTTGTCCTCTTCTCGAATCTGCAATCATAATTTATAATTTGAGTTTCAAATAGAAAAGGGACTAAATGTATTACTGCTCTTACACTATACAAGTAAATAATAAAACAAAAGTAAATAATATTTTTAAGTACAAAGACTTGAAGGAGTCTGTTTTACATCCAGTAAGAGAGATTTTATTTTACCGGCTGTGTTGGACGAGGTATGCAGCCGCGTTTTAGGGACTTTGACATTGGCAACCACAGTGGAGCATGTTCGGGGGCGAAGAGTGGCTCTGGATCTTCATTATCAATGTCGTGGTTCCACAGTTTATTAGCGTGGGAGCCCGGGCCAGGCTGGACCACATGCTCCATATTAGTCACAGCTGCGGAGAAATAAAAGCATCGCATTAACACGTCTGAGTTTCTGAGGGTTGTGACCAAAAATCTGTGTATGGCTGTCGTAAAAATGTAAAACCTTAAAATAATATGCTACAGTCCTGGTTAATGATGTTATTAATGACAGTATACAGTGATCCAGTGTAGCTGTGCTGATTAAACAGAATCAAAAGAACAACATAGACAAATTAAATCAAAGTAACTTGATCTTACAGTAAACAGGTTGGATCTCTTCTTCACTCTCCCCCGCGCTCAGCTGCTTGGTGATCTTGCGTTTGAAGCAGGCACAGCCAAACATGCATTCAGGCCGCCGGCAGTGGAGAGGACCTCTGTTCGGATGCTGCAGACTGGAACACACACAGCCCAGGGTGCAGAACTCCTGACCACATTCAGGTACTGTGGATTTATGCCTTGGATACTGGGCTAATTTCAACGCCTGATTGGGCGGCATCTGATGACAAGGAAAGGAGAGTCATCAGAACAATTACAGATGTGTGTGTACTGCCAGGCATTGTCGTCAATTCCTGTTCACAATTTACATTTTATGTTATAAAAGTTAAAATGATTGTCAAATGACACTGTACATGAACCATGTGTGTTGCCTACCTGTTTTGTCAGCATTACAGACAGAGCCACTTTCAGCCTATCCTCAGTCAGCTGTGTTTTGCTCAGGCCCTCGTTCAGAGCTCCAATCTCCATCTGGTACAGTTTGAACTGGAACTTAGTGAAGCCTATAGGTCTGTGTGTCATCACTTGGTTCTGCCCACAGCTCACCGCTGGTCTCTGGCTGGCCGCTGGATCGTATGTATATAATCTGAGAGACATGATGATTGAGCAGATTAGTGTGTTGTGATTCTCCGCCCAGTTGCTTTTTTTTTCCAGTATCGCAGATAAGAAAATGTACACAGTATGATAACCGTCAATTTTAATAACACAATATACCTTGAAACCAGTATATTGCTGCAACCCTACTTACAACATTCACAAGTGACATATGTATGTCATTTATGTTTCCCACATACTGATTTATTTGAGGCAGCCAACCACATACTGATGTCCACTTTTTTTAAAAATATAAATCCAACAGGCCAATAAAATAAATAAATTCAAAAATGTGCTACTTTGGCTCAGATGTTTATTGTCTCTCTTGGATGACATACACTTTTAGTAATGAGTGGATCTTCAAGCGTTTAAAAATATATATCAAATCTGAGCGGATTATGTGAACTGCATATATTCTAGAGAGCAGCAGAGCGTTGTTCCTGTGGGCTACAGCAACACTAAACACCTGAGCTTGCCTGAGAAGGACTAAATGCACAAACCTCCTATTTTGTTAATATCCCATGGAGAGAGACTCTCACTGCAGCCTGTTTTATTTTGTTCTGATAATGTCGGCGTACAACCTCATTCTCTGGACGATAAACCAGGTGCAGACTTCCATCTGTGTCACCGCTAATGAAGGAATACAGTGAGTGCTGGACGGAGCAGTGAGTGACAACAACCCCGCCCACATTTAAGAGGACTGTTTGCGATGGAAACACCGAATGGACCTAGGGTCTAGGTACCATACCTGAAGGGTTACCTTTGGTTCTAATGGTGCTGTAACTAGGGATGCACCAAAATGAAAATTTGTGGCCGAAGCCGAAGCCAAATAAAATTAAACGCTTGGCCGAATACCAAGTACCGAATACCGATGTTTCGTTTTTCATTAGTTTTTGCAGATGAACCCTCCAGATTAGTGTTGTCATGGTACCAAAATTGGATCCCACTGTACGATACCAGTGAAAATATCATGGTTCTGAGTAGTATCACGATACCACAGCGAAAATGAGGCAGATGTGCCTTTTGTCATTTATAAAAAGATAAATCACTTTTCTATAATACATCAATGATATTTCAATAGAATAAATTTCTTATTGACTTATTCATATTTCAAAAACAGCATCAATAAGTGATTAACATAGGGGGGATCAAAATAAAATAAATAAATAAAATAAAAATCAACCAGCCACCAGCCCCAAGAGCAGTCCCTTCATAAGTAAAGAACAGTCCCTAAAGTGCGGTGAGGTTTGTGGACCGTTACCTGCCACAAAGAGAGAAATGTAAACGTCTCGTTTCTCCTCTGACACGTCACATACCTGTGTGCCGCCACGGCTCAGCTGTCCAGGTACTTTTGGGCAGTCATGACGCCAAGAAGAGGACATTATTGAAGTCGGACTTCTCCGTCGCCGGTAAGCCTATGGCCGCTGTATTTGACAGGAATACATTCCTGTCACTGTACGCTGTTTGATTGCGTTATCAAAACACGCCGCTATTATTCGGCCTTGCTTTTCACTTATTCCACCGAATACCGAATATGTGTTTTTTTGCAATATTCGGCCGAATATATTCGGTTACCGAATATTCGGTGTATCCCTAGCTATAACGAAAGTGTTTGGTGGAAACGGGGCTTATCTGATTGGTTGCACGTCACCTACACGTCATCTACGCTGAAAGCTGCCGTACTGCTGATGGGCAAAATTGAACGCAGACTGAAGCTGCTCCCAGGACAGCGAGTCAAGGTGTTTTTTGACTGCAGAGCAACAGAGATTACTATAGCTTTAATAATCACAGTCTTCTATCCTGAAGTTGCAAAAACATCCAGTGTTTCTGCTGGTAACATTCTGCTGTTAAAATATAGTTACTGAATGTAACTTGAGTTGTAACAAGAAGTATAAGGAGAGGAGGAAGTGGGACGGCACCTGGACACAGCATAAAATGTGACTCATGACCAGATGGTCATAGTTTATAAAAATACAGGATACAGACATTTCACCAGACGTTCAAAACGTGGACCTGCCAATGTGCATTGGACCGTTCATGAGTCTCCGTCACAGTGAGCAGAGACGTCAGTCTGCAGTGTAGTTCATATACTTCACTAATAAACCTGAGAATTATACAGTAACGTAGAGCTTCATGACCACAGAAGCCCCCAAATTCTATGGAAAACACTGACACATGTTCACACTGTCCTGCAATCAGGGCATAAAGACCACATAAACTAAAGATACAACTTATACAAGCCCATGTAAGACAATAGCTCAAAGCATTTTCCTAGAATGAAATACATCTGAAAGAAAGGAAAAGACACACTGGTAACAGCTGTGAAGCTGTAAATGGGCAAACACAAGCACAAAGGACAAGTGGAGACAAATCACAGAAATCTAACCATGAAAAATATATGTCCTCAACTGTTGCATATTCATGTCATCAGCCAAGAAACAACCAAGAAGCAACGCTGTGGCTGATTCATTGAAGAAATTAGGACTCATGGGTTCACTGAAAAATAACAATTAGTCACTTAACAGATTAGTTGATCTGGAGAATGAACTGACAACTCTTTCAATAATTACTGTGGGGGGAAAATACCCTCCAAAAATATCACTTAGATGGTACGAGCTTCCCAACGTGAAGATTTGCTTCTTTCCTTGTCTTACATCACGATGATTGGAAAATCTTTGGGTATGAACTGTTGTTCGGACAAAAAAGCAACATGAAGACGTCCCCTTTGGCTTGAAAATGTCACATCAGGACATTACGATGGACGATTCAGTGAAAAACTTATCAGCAAATTCATCCTTACTGAAAATATACAGAACTAAATAAAAAACTAAATTAAGTGGACAAAACTGAAAATATGGGATCAAATGTTGAATTATGTGTCCCCAAAAAAAGTCCCTAAAAATGAAGACATTACAAACACATCCTCACCTCTGTGCTCCTGGCTGCACATCTGATGATGCAGACTGCTGTGTAGACGGAGCTCTGTCTTGAACAGGGTGGGCCAGAGGAGGAGTGGGTGACATCAGAGCAGAGTAGAGGAGAGGTTTATAGGAAAGGGGGCAGGGTTTGTTGGCCTCCACGGGGAGTCTGGAAGCAGCTTCTCGATGCTTCAGTGCGCTGTCCAGGGTCTTAACGTAGCTGGAGCTCTTAGCCGGCAGCTGATAGGCCACTGAGTCCTCTGAATGAGTGGAGAAGGCAGCAGCGCGCTCACTAATGTTCTGAGCTTCGCTTTCCAAGTACTCGTCCAACATGTTGCTGCAGAAGGCAGACAGATTCTTTTGTGTTCCTTCAGGAGAGGAAGAATTAAGAGACTTTATCAATGAGGAATAATGATCAAGACACAAAGACATTCGGCTTGTTTCAGTGCAGTTAATCTTTCTGTAATTAGAATGACAATAATAATCCCACTGCATGATAAAAGAGACACTGCAGCTACAACAAGACGAGCGAACCTTACCATCGCAGTTAGGAAGAGACGGTTCTTTGCTTCTTATGAACTTGTTTCTCCATCCCTTTATTTTTGTCATGTCACTCGTCTTTCCTGTGCGGGAGATGAAGGATAATCCCTCATCTGTGAAGGAAACAAACTGAGTTAGCCTTCAGTTAACAGACACAGCACAGTTATATTCAATGACTCATAATGTGAGTTTAAGTGCTACAGCAGATGCACAAAATTCTCAAAATTTGACTGCCACTTTGTTCTCGTTGCTGGAGAGAAAACCACATTAATTTAAGCAAACAGTATGTTCATTGACAGAAATAAAAATCCTGAAAATAGAGAACAGCTGTCAACTAATCAACAAGATTTGGACCACTGTTTCCTGTGCTTCAGTTTGTGTTTTTTCCGTGTTTATTGGGAAATAAATTCTCACTTGATCTCAGTGTTGACACCTCTGAAAATAACACTCCTGTCACACTGACTTGCTCTTTCAAAAAAGGTAAATATGAATGGTATGAAAAAGATGTGAATGACACAGAAAAAGAAACAGAGATGGTGTAACTAAAACACAGCTGGTCAAATCAGAACAGGTCAGAAATGCAAAGCAAAAGGCAAAGCAGGACTAGATAATGTAATTACAAATCTAGAATGAGGGCCCTACGAAATGCCAGAAAATGGCAAAACTGTTAAAATAATGTGACCTGGTTTAGTTCACAAGTACCACAAGATGCAAACACAAACCAACATTTTCATTTATCATAGGGAAACTATGGCATTACTGCTCTAGACATGGTCGCCATGATGAGTGCATCTATGCATGCAGTCAATCTACTTCACTGGAGAATCCAGGGAAGTATGAGAAGTCACACAATGTTATAGTAATCATAGGGAAGGTTTTTATTTCTGCTTTTCCCCCACCAAATCAGCATGTTGATTCTGTGTCAGTGACTGTGGAGCTAGTCGGAGAATTAAATCACTCTGATTGGCGATTCAGCTCAGCGCACGAGAAGAGAAATGGAAGTGAGGAAAGTAAACAAACAGCTAAAGTCAAGAGGGAGTGACATCAAAACCAGCTTGTTACATAAAGGTAAGAACATTTTTCTTTAGCCACTGAGCTCTTTAGCAGAAATGTTTCGTGATGGTTTGTGTTATTGTTCACTGGTGCATGATAAATATGCTCTGTTCTTTAAACATTAGATTGTGTCGTTAATGTGCTAACTAGCGTCAAGACAGTCTTCCGGTTTCCCTTTTTGAATACAGACTACCGCCATCTGCTGGTATGGTATTCCTCTCACATAAGCGCAGAATGTACGTGCTTGTTGGCCGCTGGTTAAAGTCTTTGCGGTGTGTTCATGTGCAACATTTTGTGAAGTGACGCAGCAGGGGGGTTTTGTCGTTGCTAGTTCTCTGAAGTTTACAGTACACAAAACACTGCAGGTGACAGCCTGCACACTCCAACTTAGCGAGGTAACCAACTCCTTTTACTGCGCCCTGCTGTCTGCAGACTCATCAAGTGTGCAGAATAAATCAGATCACAGTTGCCCACAGAATGATGAATAAAAGACGATTATTGCCAGACAATAGGCCCGTTTCCACCGCAGGAACTTCGGGGTAATTTTACGGGGCCGGGGCCGTTGGTGCGTGTCTCCACCGCAGGAACCACCCCCGAAGGACAGAGTTCCGGAACTTTTACAGGGGCTAAACAAGTCCCTGCCTCGGAGTAAGTACTCAGAACGGCCCCGAGAAACTCCTGGCTGGGGCTTGGGGATTACTTGGTGCTGATTGGATATACTCAAGGAGGGATGTGACGTTTTGTAAATAACAACATGGTTATTGTAGTTTAGCTAGGCTAATTGTTAGTTGTTAGCGGTGTCTGTAATAACTCAAACGGTCCGTGAAAAAAAATATTTTTTCCAGCGGATATCTTAGTTACAACATGATTGAGCTAGCAAAGCAGTTTTGTGTTGCTGTGTGTGGTATTTATTCAGTTTTGGGAAATCACGATGTCTAGAAAGCAGCAGCTAACAGCAGCAGCAAAGCTAACACCAGGACGTCATCTGTTAAAAGCCTCCCGTTGTCGGATATGACATAAAACTACTCCAGTTAGCTCAATCATGTTGTAACTAAGACATCTGCTGGAAAGAATATTTTTTTCACGGACCGTGACCGGAGTTATTACAGACACCGCTAGCGGCTAACGGCGTCCATATGCCCCTACGTCGCCCCGGTCAAAATGGTCGCGCAATGATAACGTCACATACAGAACCCGGTAACTTTACAGGAACCTTCCTCCTACTCCGCTCTCTCAGTGGAGACACGGCGGTTGAGAGGGCCGAGTGAGAGGACGTTCCTGTAGTAGTTCCTGCCCCCCAAATAGTACCAGGAACTTCTTCAGTGGAAACGGGCCTAATAGTTTATGTTGCTGCCCCCAGAACTCTGTGACCTGTGGTATTAAGCCGCCTACTACCACCAGTAACTACAGGAGCTGGTGAATCAACCAGGACTGAAGTCTTCAAGATTGCCACTTCAATAACACCCTGGATACGGAGATTCCTCTAATGTATGATCATAAGGAGGAGGAAACTCACATCCCTAATGTGAAGGGCAAAAAAAGGAGGTGTTCCATAACTGCACAGTGCTAGACACCTCTGACCTGTTCGATGGTAATACCTGGCCCAAATATTTGAAACACCAGCAGCAAACCATTATTACTCCATATGCTAAAACCAACAGCCTGTTTCCAGCCTCACTTAATTTCCTGCAACTCGAGATCATACAAAGCTCTAATCACCCCTGACTGACAAACTACAGATGTGTCTTGCAGGAGGAGGTAATTATCACTCAGCCTATTGTAATTCAGGCTACCTTGGAAATCTGTCTAAATTTAGAGAGAGACGGGGGGAAAATGTGTTATATAAATATGTAAATATGTTTAAAGCTCCAGTAGGCAACATTGTTTTGGTATAATTGAGTAAAAATGTTATAATATCCTCTAAGCATAATGTAAATCAAGTGGTCTGAGACAGGGTCATTATCAAATTCCCCTTATGTATCTATGGATATTAAGGGGGCAGCGTGCCCACAGCATCGGCTCCAAACTGTAAAACTACATCACTTATTTTGTTACAATTCTATTTTCTTACATTCATAATACATCTGTATATATTTTTTACTAATTTGTCAATTCGTCAAGAATACTGTTACACAAAACATCCCTGAAACATCCTGACATTATTTTAGGGCCATATTGTCCACCCCTTATGTACGTATTAAGTGAGAAATCATTTGGTTCAGAGCTACACTGAAAAGTTAACTTTTCTGTTTCTGAGCTTATTAAATGCCTCAGGACCAGAATGTATCTTCAATAAACAATCTGTCAAAGATCAACTCACCACCAGGAGACTGAGCTGTGGTATTGCCTTGTTCTGGTATGTTTGGAGGAGGTAACGGCAGACGAACACCAAGATACTGCAGGTCGATGGACTGTGTCGGGTCGAGGGAGCTCAACTTCAAGCCCACTAGAAAAAGAGACAAAAAAAAGAGTCAACAAGAGAAAAATATTTACACTTTTATTACTTTGTATAACCTACTGAGCCACTGGGATGTTTATGTGTGCTTGTATGAACTCACCCTCCTGCAGCACAGGATGGATGACCTGTCTGTGTTTGAGAGCCCTGAGGTCCTGCAGCAGGACGACCTCCAGGCGGGCTATCTTCTCCTCATCTGTCTCTGGAATCACCTCCACTGAAACACAGCAAAGAGGTTTTCAGAGGATTGTGAGCGTGACATTTGATTCATTTCATTTGATTTTCCTTTTTAATCAATTAACATCACTAGAGGAAATATCTAAAAGGCTGGGTGTTGTTGTCGTGCACGACAAAAAGAAAGTCGTCGAACGTCATGAGGCATCCCAGACGCTGCGTCGGTTGTTGTCTACTATGACACACTACATGAGATGAAACACCGGATTATCACGTGCGACACTCTTTGTCGTTCAGGATCCATGCCAACACCATACGTCACTGCGTCGGGCTATAATCGGGCTGTCATCATGTAGTGTGAACCCGGCATAAGACAGCCTTCAAAATGCTCACCTTTTTCCTTCAACTGCACCGGTGTCGTTAGGGAAACTGGAGATGCTGATGGTGTGCTACTGACTGGCTGCTCCCCAACGTGAACCTCAAGAGCTTCCTGTCACACAGAAGAAAATTAAATCTTAAACACTTTACAGGACTTTTATTACTGTGCACCAAAAACACTCTGGTATGCAAGAACAAACCCCGTCTCAGGAATGCAGAGACACAGCTTCTAGACTGAGTGAAAAAAGAATCCTTTGGAGACATGAGATCATTTTGCTGTAATTTGTAGTGTTTTACCTTTGAGGTAAATGACACAAACAGCAGGCCCTCTACATCATCCAGCTCTGGTTGCATAGCGACAGTCGATGATGGGCTGTGGGCTACCGTGGGGGAGGCAGCCGCAGCTTTCCACTCTCTTCCCCGAGAATGCCCCCAACGTCTGTTAATCCTCTTCCTCCTCTTGTGGTACCCGGGTGATGATGCCGGGGTAGACGTGGAGGAAGTGGGAGTCATGGATGTTGCTTCAGGCGTTGTTTCAATGCCTTGCTCCAGCTTTGGGGTTTTACTGACGGCATCAGCTTCTTCCTTTGGCTCCACGAGTGGACGTTTTTGGACAAGCACAAGCTCACCGAGGGCATGTTTGCCTCTTATACAGGGGACATATGGATCACTGTTGTTGGAGGAGGAGGACATTATGGGCTTCAGGACCAGTCTGGTCTCTTGCTCATTTGAGGGAGAAGCAGGGACGGTGTCATTCTTCACACTGTCACACAGGAGAGGGGAGTACTGTTTATTAACACTAAATAAAAAGTGAAAATGATAACAATGATCTCATTATAAAAACATATTAACTTTTAATGGTACGGCACGTGGCAATGGTATTACAAAAGCATAATTCCAGCAGTTTAAAGGAATATTTCATCCACATAAAGATAAGCTGTGTATCAGTTAATCACCCCGTGTTACACTGAATTTCTAAGAAAACTTTCCTTTTCTCACATGACTCCATGGTGAACAAAGAATCAAAGAATGGAGGAAAGTCTTAACAAACCGGAGTAAAACGGGTCCACATTTCACAACAGCAAAACCATATTAAAACATCCATTTACAATCTTGGAGTATAATCCACGTCTCATTTATCCAGCTGTATGCTCAGTACTTCCACTGTCGCATGCACTTCTGCATAAACAGTCTCATGCATAGACGAGTAGCATACCTGGGCGAGTGTGTGTTTGAAATCTGCTCAGTGGAATGCACATGCAAGGTTCAAACGCATGCGATTGCTCAGATGTGCTACTCCTATGCAAAGGGGTTTTAGTAAAAATACACATACATGTTTGGGAAGCACTGAGCATACCAGGGCTGCAAGTAACAATTATTTCCATTGACCATTAATGTCAATTATTTTCTCGATTAATTGAGTAGTTGTTTGCTCTATAAAATGTGAGAAAATTGTGGAAAATGTCAACCGTTTTTTCCCAAAGCTGAGGATGACGTCCTAAAATGTCTTGTTTTGCCCACAACTCAGTTTACTGTCATAGAGGAGTAAAGAAAACAGAAAAAATATTCACACTTAAAGTGCTGTATGTAATTCTGGAGACAGACAGTTGATTGTTGAGTCTCATTCCCAAGTAGTCAAATACCAACACTTTGAGTTTGTTGTTCGGTTTGACTACCAACCCAAAATCTCTGTATTTGATGACCTGGGAATGAGACTCAACAATCAACTATCTTTCTCTAGAGTTACACACAGCACTTTTAAGACGCTGGAAACAGAATTTTTTTTAGTTCTTTTCTCAAAAAAAAAGAAAAAAATAGTCAAACTGATTCATCAAATATCAAATTAGCAGGTAATTAATTTAATAGTTGACAATTAATTGATAGTTGCAGCTCTAAAAAGATACGACTGGATAACAGAGACTTGGATTATACACATTTAGATTTAGCTTTGCAGTTGTGAAACACAGACCCCTTATGCCTTTTAGTCACCTACAATTTTCTACATGCTGGATTCTTCATTCGCCACAGAGGCATGCAAGAAAAACAAGTATTTCTTCACAAATTCAATGTAACAAAGGGTGAGTAATTGATATACACGTGATCATTTCGTGGGTTGAGTGTTCCTTTAACCCTGTAAACCTGGAGTGACATCTTTTTTGTTTCGCAAGTATTTAAACCTTTGAACTCTGAGCAAGTTAGTGCGATTTCTCTCTAAAACATGGGGACAATGGCATTCAGCAACTTGATAAGAGATGTCCCACAAATTGAAACAAAAAAAGATTTGGAATTTTCTTTTTTTAAACTAGAGAATAAAGAAAAAAGTTAAGGAAAAAACATGTTTATAAAAGTATGTTATTATAATTTTTAAGCAACTCTTTTCAGGTAATTTCCTGGTTTGTTTGTTTGTTTTTCTTGTCTTTTATTTTCTGTCTTTACTCATTTCTTGCTTTTTGTTGTTTCTTCTTTCGCTGCTCATTGCATTTTTCCCATGTTTTTGGAAAAAATCAATCCAAATTGCTGAAGTTTCAAAGGGTTAACTGATGAAAGACCAGCCATTTCCCAGGATTAATCAAATGGGACATTATTTAAGGTTCCTACGGTGTAAGGTGAGTTGGATTTAAAACTTTTTCAATGCCACTCTCAATGAAATAAGACATATTGACAATAACCAAAATTAAAGGGAAAAAAATGTGAACTGACATCAAAAACATTGGGACAAGTTTGCCCAAATGTTTACGGCAACATAAAACATGACATCTAGAGTGGAACACTTGAAAAATAACAAACATATTATATTAACATAAAAGTTTCTCCTTGGTTTGCCTTTAATGACATTTGTGAGATGCGTTCAGTAAATTATTAGAGATTTATTTTGAGATTTTACAATGCAATATTGGATTGCATTAGATTTTATAGATAAAGCTAATAAAGCAGGCCCTGCATGCATAAAACTCCATAAAACTTACCTCAGATTATCAGCTTCCTCTGTCTTGTTTTCACTGAGCTCTGCAAGTTTTAAAATAGACGGCTGAGCGTCCGTCTTCACCAGAACTTGCCCGTCTGTAGTGACCCGCTTCAGACGGGGGTTGTTCCCGTCCTCCCTGAAGCCTTTTGCAAACGGATTGTGATTAATTTTCAGCTGCGTGATCCGAAAGTTCTGGTAAGTCGTCACAGCCATGAATTCAGTTTGTGGAAAAGTGAAGGTCATGCACTCTGGTCCCACCACCACAGGCTGGTCAGGTGTGGGTGCGACCCCATCTGGGACAGGTATCACATGTAGTCTAGGAATGTAGCGATGCATGGAGTTCAGGGTTATATGACCATCCTGGTCTTGGACATTATTGGTCAGTTTGAGCTTGTAAAAGGACACCAAGCTACCCATCCAGTCTGAGCCTCGGCAGGGGGAGTAATGGTGGGAGAATGCCCGGATCAGACCCTGGGCCTGGTGCTCTGCTCGTCCACTGACCTCCCATTTAGTCGTGCTCCAGCGGTACCTGTACTGGTCTGACGGAACAATGGAAAGGACCAGACTGTACTGCCGCTCAGGATCTAGGCCAGCCAGGCGATACCTGCAGTACGGGAACATGCGGCGGCCCTGTTTAGTGAGAATCATCTCAGTTCCACAGCTGTTAAACTGCTTCCACACACTGTTATTCTCCAGAGTGACACTCACACCTTTGAAGGTCAACACAGCAGGAAAAGCGTTTTCCGGGTTTGGACCACCAAACGTTTTAGATGGCAACCCAGATAACGACGGTAGTGATTCTGATATGTTGACAAGGCTTGTCCCCGTGCATGTTAGAGAGTCTGATGCTGATGTGATGTGTGAGGTAGCTGGGCTTGTTTCAACACTCCCTTCAAAGGCCGTAGGTGACGCTGCAGCAGGCTTGGCTGGGCTGGCTTCAGCAGGTGAGGAGAGAGCTGAGCTACAGTCATTACTTGCCATGGAGACGGCTTTGTTCTCAATCTCCGTCTCGCTGGGGATGTTAGGTCTCGTAGTGGTTGGTTCAGGAGGAGAAGAAGGGACAGCAGTGGGAGGAACTGAGGAGGGGACATTAGTCGAGCTCCCCTCCTCAGCCTCCAGTGCATGGGGGTCCTCCATTGATGTGAGATTGGAGTCTGTCGTAGGCATCACCAGTTGCTGTGGCTGTCACACTTCATTTGATACCTGACAGAAAATGACATAATAATGTTAACTATATAACACAGCATAAATACAATATGCATTCAGAGCTAATTACCTAAACATAAGTCAGCCCCTCCTGGATGTTGTAACTGCCAACAATCCGTGTAAATTAAAGCAGCCCCCATGAATTCTGTGCAACCTTGCGATGTTGACCAATCATCATAGTTTCCCTTGAGTTTCCCCAATTATAGCAGTCCCCCACAGCAGACTCCCCTCCTTTTTTGTGGCTGTGCAGACACAGACATGCCTGACATGAATGTGTCACAATTACCAAAAACAAATTACAGCTAAAGACTGAGCGAAGCAAATTCCAAAATGTTCTGCACAAAAGCAGGGATAATCTGTTCTGCACCACATGTCATGAAACTACACCCATTAACAAACTTTTCTATCACAAAACGCACCTGAAGAGTTTCTGAAACATGTTGACAACAGACAAGACAAATCACAAAAACAGAAGCTTTTACATCTGGATCTACTGCACATGCTGACAGAATCAAGTTAGATTAAATAAACATAGTTAGAGGCAAGGGAACAGAGCTGACTCGCCTTTGACCCCCCACAAAAGGTAGTGACAGCGCCAAAACAGTGTCTGTATCAACAGGACAGTCTGCAGGGCGGGATCATAGCCGATGACGTGTTATGTGTGCGACCCACTGTGGGAGATTTAAAAAGTAGCTACTAGCAATTAGCAGCTAACTCATATAAGAACAGCAGCCATAAATGTCCACAAATTGGGAAAACAATGAGGTCCGGGAGCTCCTTACCCTCTGTGCAGAGGATGAGATCAACCACCATATAACAGAGCAGTATATGATGGTTATTGACACGTTAAGGCCATTGTTATTGTTTAGAAAGCGCTTATATGTCACATTAGAGGCCGACGCTGATGTGTTACATCATGGCATAAAGAATGGGCTTAGTAGCGGCCCTATAACTCGACCTCTGTGAAAAAAGGGCTAAAAGCAATTACAGGTGATCCAAGCAGATGAAACAAAAACAGCTATCATTTACTAGAACATTTAGCCATACGCTACCATTACGACACTGAAAATATATATTTTCAGATAATCTTGGCACAAACACTTCATAGAGACACTGACTGCTGGCACACATGCTGGATATACTGGATGCTGATTATAAACATGGTCTAAATGTAAAGTGCAACATGTGAAATGAAATGAAGAAATAATACGACTACAGTCAACGGATCAAAGCCTTGTTTTCATATCATACAAAATTAAAGCACATTCAGCCGTTGGTTTCTCATGTTGCTGGTTGTGTGAATGTTTTGTGAGCCATAGAGCACCCAGGCCAAATTTCAAGATATCTGATCTGCATGATTCATAGAACAGCTCATCGTGTCCGACAGGAATTCAAATAGGAATCAAACCACTGCTTCAAACCAGAGCAATTTTAGGATAGGTTGTGCACTCCTGGGAAATGAATTAGCTGCTGATGGGGACATTATAATGCATTTACAACCGTGGGCCACATGTGGCACTTTGATGAGCTGCTGGTGACTTGTTTCACTGTGTCAAAGAGATACTTCAACGATTTTAAACCAGGTTTGTATTAAAACAACGTGGGTAGGATGTGTAAACTGCTAAACCTCCCTCCATCCTCCCAGCGCACACATCTCCCTGCTCATTTGCCAGTGAAAATCCATCGGATGACGCATTATAAACCAAGATTCTGTTGCTGCATTGTCTAATTCGGAAATGTTTTCAGATTCATATTTTAGTGTACTGTTTGGCTTTATTACAAAGGTCTTTGACAAGGAAGTGGGCGCCGTGGGGATTTATTAGAATGGAACCAAATGGAATATAATATAATAAGTGTGTTTTCTTTGGTGTATAATACCCCAAAAATAAGAATCATTGTGTGTTCATTGACTTAGAATCAGCTGTTTATATCTACATAGGGAGCAGGTCTTTGTCTATAGAGATTGCCAAGTTGCACCACGTTGTTTTCAGTGGTTTAAATCATCAAATCCATTTGTTGTGGAGAGGAGGAGACCTCTGCGGATACTTTGGCTCCCCGTAAAAATGTCTGGATCTTAAATTATCAGAGAAAATATCTGTTATAAGCACTGGTTAAAGCTCGACTAAGTCATGTAATTGGACTACTGTCCTTGTCCCAGTATACAAGCACAGGAGAGGAATTGATTTATTGACCCAAGTGTGTCCAACTCTTCTACAATAGGTGCCGATATGCCCCCTTTCAGTTTGTTAATACTGGACCTTTTTCCGGCTGATCTGTTACGTCACAGACCAAACAATCGACAAACAAGTTAGCTACTGTTAGCTAGCAGCTAACTGGTACCATGGTGAACAACTTTACAGCTCTGTACATTTGGTCCGTCCAAAAAGTCACAGCTCTGGATGTAGATTTCGCCATGTTGTTACCGGCTTCTTTTTTTCATTACGCATTTAATGCTAATCGAGCTCTGGGTCAATGCCCGGGGTGGGAACTGTGGAGTGTGCACAGCGCCTCAGCCAGTTTGGGTCTGACTGACTGTATACATGCAGGAGGAATGTGACTAGCAATCTTATTATCTGGTTGTGTTAGTCCGACTTTGAGAAATTCGATTTAGTACGATGCCAGTCAGGCTAACATGTTTACGTGTACTTTAAAAATCCGGTTTTAGATGGACCAACACAATAAATTGATTTTCTCTGATGTCATGTAACACAGTGACTGTTCCTTTAAGGACGTGTCAAACATATATTCATTAACCATATCTAACACTCCAAGTAATAACAAGCCTGCTTTCTTACTGAGCGTGTGCAAGTGTGGCTTCACATTAAGAAGAGGATGATTTAGTTGTGATGATGTTGCATAGACCTTGATTTGCAACAACAGAATAAAAAACACAACATGCAACCAGCTGATGTTACATACCCTCATTTACACATAAGACCACAGAATTAAACATGTTAAATGAAACCACAAATACCCAGACACCAGGTGGAAAACAAGCTATAGGACATAAGAAAATAAACAATAAAGACAATAAAAACAAACAATAAAATGCCAAAATCAATATGTCTCCGTATCTCTGGCTTGCATCCCTCAAAATGACACGTGATAAATATTATAAAAGCATAATCAAATGGCACGAAGGTGGTAACGTCTGAGTATTTTTAGTGTAATATGTCATTTCTATTTGCAATGAAAAGTGGACTTTGGTCCCGTTTATACGACAACGGTTTCAACTGAAAACGGTAAACTTTAGTTTGCGATGGTTTACACGACAGCGGCGTTTTCGGTGTCTGAAAATGCAACATTTTGAAAACAGGTTCCAGAGTGCAGTTTTTTGGAAACGGCAGCGTCTCCGTTGTCATGTAAATGCAATATGCAACGCTAATGAAGTCATCTCCGTCGCTGACAGAGAACAAGCTCATAATGAAGATAATGAGGAATACTAACCAGGAGAAATTTCAGCATAACATCACCCAGCTGAGGACACGGCTAACATGCTCGGACAGGCCTGGATTTTATGGATAAGAAACATTAAAAGCCTACATTTCATTAAACATTTAAGCTTTTGCAGCAGTAATTAAAATAACAGAACAAGCTAATAACGTAACGGATGCAGATAATTCAGCTCCCGGTAAAAACCTCCGCTGAAGGAATTTTAACCAGGAGAAATCAGAGCTGGTTGCAGTCTGCAATCTTCACCGCTAGATGTCACTAAATCCCCTATATTTTACAAACTGTTCCTTTAAGGACGTGCAAAAACATATATTTATTAACTATATCTAACTAAATAATATAATAAGCCTACTAAGATGAGACCACAGAATAAAACCTGTTAAATTAAATCTAGACCAGAGTTTAAAACCACAAAGACACCAGGTGAGAAACAGCTAAGAATTAATAAAACAAATAATAAAACACCAAAACCAGTATGTCTACATATCTCTGGCTTGCATCCCTTGCAACAACCACGTGACTAATATTACAAATGGCACAAGGTGGTAACTTCTTAGTATTTTTTTTTTAGTTTAATATATAATTTCTGTTCACAGTGTGAGAGAAGTGGACTTTAGACCTCTCTGGTGTGACTGACCAATAGCCTGCCAGCTGAGGACATGGCTGACACGCTCAGAGAGGCCTGATTTATGTTTAACACACATTAAAAACACTCATTTAATTAAACGTTTCTACCTTTGCAGCGCTAATTAAATCATGTCCGTCGACGGCAGACACCGAGCTCATACAGTAACCTGTGTTCCTGTTGTCCTGCCCTCTCTGGGTCAGTTCACGGATCACACAGATGCTGTTAGTCTAAAGGTGTTAACCGGTCACACGGCTGCATCAAATGAATGATCCCCGGTGTGTTTACCGCTCAAACTCCAAACTGCCCTCCGCGCGAGTGTTTTAAAACTCAAAATAAAAAGCAACGCGGAGGATTTAAGTAGTTTGACAACAGCTCTGTCCTCCTCACACACCGCAGCGAGGAAGGCCGCCCCGCTCCTCCACTCGCAGAGTTGGAAAAGTTGCAGGTTTCACTGTCGCCTCACCTTCTCGACGTCGGTTAAATCCCTCGTGGCCCCACGGTGACCGCGTTCACGGCGGAAACTCCAACTGTTGCGCGTCGTCGTCGCCGTTAAAAGACGCGGCCTCGGTGAATCCCTCGAACATAAACACACACTGGCAAATGGAGGCCGAGAGCCACGCCAGTGTGCTCGCATCGACCGACCCGAGCGTGCACGACAGGGAAGCCAAAGCGCATGCACAACATCACCCCCCTTCAATGGCGCGTGATTCCCGGGCCGCCAGCGCGAGAGAAGCGGGAGTCCTCCACCACCAACACCAACACCATCCCTCCTCTCTCTCTTTTTTAACGCTTGTTCCCACCTCGAGCTCTGTCCGCGCGCCGGTCAACTCTCAGCAAGTTTGCACGAGGATGTTTCGGACGTGTTACTCCTCACGTGAGAGTACGTACCCGACACTTTGTCCTCCTTCCTCCTTATTCCCTTCACTTCTTCCACCTTTTCTCCACCGCATTCACATTCTCACCCTCACACACACACATAAACACACACACACACACTCTCCTCTCTGCCCCTCGCGCTCACACACACATACACACACATCCGTGCTCTCGGGCTGTGACGTAAGACCATGGCGATAGAGCTCCAGGAGCCAATGCGCACGCTCCCTGCAGGACTTTACCGGCCAGTTGTTTCATCATGGTGTCAGTGGTGTGGGGATTTGACCCAAACACACCCCGAGGAAAAATAAATAAATAATAAAAACTTATTTTACAGCACGGAACAATACACGTTTACTTGTTTACACCCCTCGCGACACTGTCAACATTTACCTGCACAGTCTGAACCTATAACCTCGTATTTATGTTTACAGCTGCAGAAAGACGCCGCAAAACAACGTCGGCTGGCTTTGTTTCTCCAAAAAAAATGGCGGCCAACACGAAATATAATAATGTGCAAATTAATCTAATTAATTGCTTGCCCTGTTAATAAATAACCCCGAGCAAACCAACGCTGTATAATCTTTATTTTCTTAATTTTGTGGTCTTTCTGGACTCAACTTTTCAAAATAAATGAACGCCATCACCTATAAACTTGTGAGATATTCAACATCCGGCCACCAAAACCTGCTGCTGGCTACAGAATAAGTCAAACAAATATGGACACTGACTGCAGCCAGCATTTAAAGTCGACTTAAATGCGTTAATAAATTATATCTATTGTAAAGTAAAACAACAAATGCAGCAGAAGGCAGACGGCTCCCATGTCCACCTCTGCTCTGAGTCAATGGCGAGGGCAGGAGGGGGGTTGGGCCGCCTCCAATGGCTCCCTGCTCCAAGTAAAAATATCTTTAAAAATAAATAAATAAATGCATAAATATATCGTGCATGCATCACAACTCTTAGCCTTTGTTTGCTTGTGCTTAACTCCAAATACAGTTGCAGCTGACTAAGTGAAGTATCATCATCTAAGCTGTTTGTGTTTATTTGTTGTGTAATAATGAAACACAACAAATGACACAACTCCCCTTCAAAGATTACACGCCACACTATCGGTTTATAATTCAGCCTGCACACGTATAAACACTGGATTATGACAGCGTGAGGACTAATGTGTGATCACAGCAGCAGGGCGGGGTTTAACCAGGACGAGGAAGTGGGAAAGAAGCTCCATGAACCCATCTTTGTGCTGCACGTGGGGATCTCGTGGCGATGTGCTGCAGTCTGTCACCATGTGCAGTTAGTCCTAAAAATCTGTGCACGTGTGCCTCGATGAATTATAGATAAAATATATTTAGGATAATTGGTAGTGAGTGATAAGGCTGCACATGTAGTTAACACGTTTCATATTAAGATAGATGCACAATAAATCTGCACAAAGCAACACCTGCCATAAAAATATGATATTGAAATAATATATCCATTGTTATTTTTCCACTTTCTCCAGTAATAGGAAATATGTCTACTGATAAAGGGACATTTTTGTTTTGTATTAAGCATTAATGTAGGATTATTTATTTATTTACAATATTTACAACAATACACAACAAAATAGGGCAGACTGTGGAACAAGACACTGTGAATGGAGAAGCAATAAACCTTCTGAAAAGGGCAACAGACATAAAATAATTAATAAAAATAAAAATATCCAGTTACTGTTGAACTTGAATATTAGATTTGAAATGTTTGATGAACAGGTAGAAAAAAATTCTAACACCGGGCTTGACTTGACTTGACTTAACATAATTTTGTTAAGTCTAAAAATCCAAAAAATGTCAGGTATTTTTTTATTAGACCATATTGACTTTTAAAGTAATCATCGCTGTATTAAAACCACACTCTGGGCTGTTGCTCTCATCTTGTGATGCTGCATATAGACAGTGTTGGGGAGGTTACTTTTTAAATGTAATAGAGTTTCTCTGTTAGAAATATAAAAAGTGATGTAACTATTTTAATTACTACGTCTAAGTCATGTAACTTTTTTACATTTGATTACGTTTTTGATTATTTTTAAAAAGTGCTTTAAAGTGAGCAACAAAGCTGTAAAGTGTCTGCAAACAGGCTATACCAAAAGACGACTTCCCTGCACTGCAACAAGATGCCAGGCAACACACTGAATGTTTTATTTTATTATTTACTATGTTTTACTCTTTTTACAGAATAGAATGGAGAATGGATGTCTTTGTAATCACCAACATTTTGATTAGTAACTGTTATGTAGTTACACATTTTCTAAGTAACTGTAACTGATTATAATGACATTTATTTTATAATTTAATTAAGTGTAACTAGTTATTCCTCAACACTGGTTGTAGATTGTGCCAACTGTCAGTGTTGGGGTGTAGCGAACTGCATGGAATTAGTTATGTAATTTACATTTTGCTGGTACTTCAACTATATTCATATTTATAGTGATTCAAGTATTTTAAAAAAAATTGCATTTTTTTTGAGTAGTTACCTACTGAAACTACAAACAATTTTGGGCTATAAATGAAAAGAAATTATTTTTTATTTTTAGTTTACCGTTGCTCCTTCACTGTAGTTGAACCCCTTTATCCACAGTTAGTTATGAGCATTGATTATTTAGCCTGTTGACAAATGTTCAGAGAGGTTGTTGCATGTTTTTAGAAGTTACCTGGCAAACTGAGTCAAGGGTGTAAGTTTTGTTTCAACACTGGGGCGGGGGCATATATGAATCGTAAAGTCTGTGGACAATTTTGAGCCTCAAACACTTAATTTTTCACCACCAGTTTGTGCCTTTGCTGCAGCAGTTCATGGTGTAAATGTCTTTAATTTTGTTACTTTCAAGGCTTTTAACCAAAACCAAGAAGCACGACTACATCACACCAGTTTCAGCCACTTTATATCTGCTCCTTGTTTGTTTTAGGATCGACTTTAAAATCTTATTCATTACTTTTAAAGCTCTTCATGGCCATGGTTAGTCCCTTATGAACATCTGCGTAGTCTGAGATCCTCGGGCAGAGGTCTTCTGCTTGTCCCACAGTCCAGACTGAAGACCAAAGGGGACAGAGCTTTGGCCACCAGGATCTCAAGGCTCTAGAACGACCTGCCTGAGGATATTAGGTTGTCTGAGTGACTGGCTTCATTTAAGTCTCTCCTAAAAACATACTTCTATCAGAAAACAAATCCTGACTTTATCTGAGCTGTCGGTCTATTTTATTACTATCTCATTGATTTTAATGTTCATTTATTATCTCAATTTTAGTTTGGCCTTCCTTATTTTATCTTTTACTAGATGACATTTTATTTGTTTTACTCTTCTTGTGTTTTAATTGTGTTTAGTTTTATTGTGCAGCAGTTTGTAATTGTGTCTTGAAAGGTGCTTTATACATAAAGTTTATTATTTCATTTCTGAGTACCTGTAGTAAACCAAACCAGATCTCTCCTTCAGGTAGCTTATGTGCAACTTTCAGTGTGAAGTAATCGTCAGCTTGTAAAGTAGTTTCCCCACCACTGCAAACTGTTTTAAATATCTGCAGAACACATAAAGAGTCCAGTGTGTAAGACCTATTTAATAAGTGTGTCTTTGTTATTTAACTACCATAACAAACAATACAGTGAGTGCTGCCAGCTACCAAATTGTGATGTCACTAATGTAAAATCGGCAGTGGCAGCACAGACAAAGAGTAGTCCACAGACTCTGTATGGCCTTTGTGAGCTTCTGTCGCAACTGTCAAACCACATTTAAAATTACCATGAACAGGCATAATATTTAAGCTATCATCACCGGGGTAAAACTTAATAAGGGGCTGCTTTTGAGTTCAGACTGTGGACATGATATGTGGTTTAAGAGTGATCCGTATTTCTCAGGATTATATTTAAGGCCTGATTTAAAGGTTAAGACAGGAGACAATAATGAGCAAGTCTGAACAGTGCAGCCTCAGAGACACTCCTGCCCCAATCCATCCATGACACAAAATGCCCCAGAGTGTCAAAATGACATTAAAACTTTATCTTCACTTGACACAAAAACTCCTTCCCTGTGAGCCTGACATAATTTTTTCATGTTAAGTCAACAATTTTTGAGTTAATTTGACTTACATTTATGGAGCCGATTTCACCTAATTAGTTTAAAGCCAATAAACAACACTATCATTGTGCACTGAACATATTGTGGTGTCGGGGCTAAATGGATGGAGTTTCCCAGCATGCCGTGAGACGATATGTTTAAAAGAAAACTGTGTTTAAATGTGCTCTAATTCACTCACGTTACCCACTAAGCAGTGATTAATGTTTATGTATTCCACAATAGTTCTAATGGGTCACATTTAATTTTGTAAAGGACATTTTACACCATGTGTTAAGACGATGTTTGACGATCTGCTTATCCGGGGCCAGGTCACAGGGGCAGCAGGCCAAGCAAAGCACCCCAGACGTCCCTCTCTCCAGCAACACTTTCTAGCTTCTCCTGAGGGATCCCAAGGCGTTCCCAGGCCAGATGAGATGTGTAATCCCTCCAGTGTGTTCTGGGTCTTCCCCCGGAGCCTCCTACCAGTGGGACGAGCACATAACACCTCTAACAGGAGGCGCCCAGGAGGATCCTGATCAGATGCCTGAACCACCTCAACTGTACCCTGGAAATCCAGAGTTCT